>NC_142064.1:203925661-204078661 GCF_059756535.1 Pantherophis guttatus | reverse complement strand
CCCGCCATTTCCTCTGGTTGCTTGCCGTGCAACCAAAATGAGTTGAGGCGAGGCCGGGAGGGGGTGAAGGGGGGACATCCCCTCCCTCCCTGTTCTTCGCGCCGGCCAAGCAGCCCAACACATCCCACCCCACCCCAGTGGCAACAGCAGCCTGGCTGCTTCCCTTCCCCACCATCTCTTTATCGAGAGGTGGGGCAGGGGAGAGAAGCAAGACGCGTGGAGCAAGACGTGGCTCCCCTTGTCGTCTCTTCTTTCCCGCCCCCTGGCCGGGCATGGCAGGGCTCCTGCCCCTTTCTTAGCCACCTGCCCCCTTTAGGGATGCAATTTGGGGGGTGGCAGGTGGGGCGGGCGAGAAGTGGGATGCAGGTCTTACCATTCAAGCTCCATCGCTTTCCTCGCCATTGTGTCCAGGGAAACACGCTGTAAAAGAAAACCTTGCAAGTTCAAGAAGTTTGATTGAACTCACAAGGTTTTCTTTTACAGCGTGTTTCCCTGGACACAGTGGCAAGGAATGCGACGGAACTGGAAAGGTAAGACACTTGTCCCGCTTCTCACCCACCCTACCTGCTACCCCCAAATTGCATCCCTAAAGGGGTCTGGTGGCTAAGCGAGAGGCAGGAGCCCTGTCATGCCTGGCGAGGGGGGGGAGAAGAGATGGCAAGGGGAGCCACGTCTCGCTCCATGCGTCTCACTTCTCCGTCCCACCTGCCACCCCTCTCGATAAAGAGACAGTGGGGAAGGGAAGCAGCTGTTGCCATTGGGATGGAGTGGGACGTGTTGGGCTGCTCGGCCGGCGCGAAGAACAGGGAGGGGAGGTGACGGCAGCGACAGGACATCTAGTCCCACGCTTGCCAACTCCTGCACCCCCAAAATAATAAGACCTCCCCATAATAAGACCAAGCCCTTTTTTGGGGGGTCAAAAGAAAATAAGACCCTGTCTTATTTTGGGGGAAACACGGTATTTGTCTAGTAAGCACAACATTTTGAAAAATGAGTTCTACAAACCTCTATCACCCAAGGTTACTTTTCTTTCCCATTGAATTAAAATTGTCTAACAAGGTTTGCTTTAACGTAGATAATGTTTTATTTAAGAAAAATTAAAAGGTATTATAATATTTTAAACTCTATATCTTAGTGATAAAATACTTTGTTTGAATAGCTAAGAATCATGGTTTACAGCCTGTTGTTTCCTGCTAAAGACTAAAATCTTGATTTTAGATATGAGTTTAAATAGTATAGACTTGGATGACTAATAATCTGCTTCATCTTTAACCGAAAACAGAAACAGGGAATGGGAGTGTTTTTGACAAATAAAAAAAAAACTGAAGGGGATAGTAGAACTTAATACTGCTTTTGTGCTTGGTTGCCTCCTTAGCAAGTTTTTATTTGTACATATAGAACATATGTAATAAATTATTACAACACATTAGAAACACCAATCTGATTATAGAACTAATTGGAGAGGGAAAGTGTGTGTTTTCATGTGTATAACAAAATCTTAAGCCATTGATACAGTTTTCTACATTATCTTGCTATTACAATCTGCAACACATCCTCATTCCATTTTCTAAAGTTTCCAAGTTCAGAATGTTTTAGAACCCTTGTTATACATGGTTTAAAGAATTTCCACACTCTGCTTTACCGGTTAGCGATTGTGGGTGCTTATGACATCACTCTTAGAAAACTGTAGTAGGCAGCAGAGTTTTGAGAAATGTGTGAATGTGTATTGTTGTCCATTCTAGAACAAACCCAGGAGAGCATTCAGCGATTTGAACAGCAGGCAGGGCTAAGAGATGTCGGCTACACTCCACACAAAGGCCTCACTGCAGAAGAAACAAAATACCATCGTGTGGCTGAGTCATTCCATGTAAGGTGTTTGGGGCCTGCTGTGCTTTAGCCAGTTTATTACTCTAGTTGGTAGAGATGGTTAGTTATTACTTTACAGAACCAAGTCTGGAGGGAGAGACATCTATTGCTGTGCATCTTTGATACACTGTGATTCATTATTTTTTGTGTTATTGTACTTTTTTGGATGTGTGTTAAAAATCCGTGTGAATGGGGAATGTGCCAAGTTTGTTAATTCAGAACTGGAAAATTCTGGCAAACCGTACATCATTCCATTTTTTTTCCTGGACTATGCCATTACTGTATGGGTGTGGTTTGGCAGTACCCAGAAGTGAATCTTCTGAACCAGAAGTGGCTAATGTACGATAATGGAGCATTTCAAGACATTTCTGGCCTAGATAATTTACTTCTAGAAACCACTTCTCCAGAACTGCATGATCTGTTGGGAAATAGTATTGTGAATTCTTGATTCAGTATCAATGCATTGGCAGTGAAAGTAACACTATAACCTTGTTTCCATGGTATCACAATCTAGCCTTTCTGAGGAAGGGCATTTCAACCTTCTATTACAGGTAGTCCTTGACTTATGACCACAATTGAGCCCCAAATTTATGTTTGCTAAGTGAAACATTTGTTAAGCGAGTTTGCCCCATTTTACGACTTTTCCTGCCACAGTTGTTAAGTGAATCATTGCATTTGTGAAGTGCAACTTAACATGGTTGTTAAATTGACTTTGCTTGTCAGAAGGTCTCAAAAGGTGACATGATTCCAGGACACTGCAACCTGGAATCATGAACCATAAATATGAACCCCTTGCCAAGCATCCGAATTTTAATCATGTGACCATTGGGATGCTGCAATAGTCATAAGTATGGAAAACAGTCATAAGTCACTTTTTGCAGTGCTATTGTAACTTTGAATGGTCACTAAATGAAGTAGTGTAAGTCGAGGACTACCTGGTCTTTTTTCTTAGCAGCCCATTGCAGTTGGGCAGAATAGCTAAGTAGCAATAGAGAAATGTGGCTTCAAAATGGTAGGCTCTGAAATATGTCTACTCATTTCCATAAGAACCTATAATCTTGAACTAAGTTTTTAAAAACATACCACCAAATGCTTTCATAAAGTTGCAGTGAAAAAAATGTGAAATCATTTTTTTTATTATTGGTGGGATCTAGGTTAAATTTAGAAAAGTTTCCAGATGTTTGTATGTTGCTTTTCTAACAGAATTTGAAGATGCAAAGTGGAGAGATGGTAAAAGAAGATAAACAGGCCTCTTCTGCCCAGTCCACACCAAGCAACACTCCTCATTCTTCTCCTAAGCGCTCATACAGGTACATTTCATAAAAGGAAAATAAAATCACAAATTGTCTGAATGTCTTGATGACCCAGATTCCTTTGCATATTTTAAGTGTTCATATTAGGAATCTGTTTTAATTCTCCAGAATCAAAGGTTCTCCGGGGTTCTTACAGTTAAGTATTTTATCAAAGTATTTTATCATATAAAGTTCCTCTAGATTTATGTTCTGTTTTAAATTTACTTGGAGTGAGGGTATCTGTTGAGAAGAGGTGCTTGGGGAAATCTGGTGCACAAAAATCTGGTTCCCCTGTTTTGATTTCTTTTTTTTTCATTGAAGAAGCTGGTTTAGTCATGGAGCTTATGCTTCGGTCACTGGTCCTGATCGTGGCCCCATGGATTCCAACAGTGGTGACAGTGATAAAGTACCATCTGAAAAATGGAGCATTTTTGGACCTAGAGCTCTTCAGAGATCTGCTACTGAATCAGGTATAGTATTATTTTGAGAAAACATGGTTTTTATATAGAAAGAACAAATTAAATATACTTTACAAAGGTTCAGAATTTAAAAAGTGGCCCTGTAAGGGAGATGGGCAGTTTCTAAATGAGATAGATAAAGTATAAATTAAGATCAGAAATCCAATTTTAGATTAAAAAATTAAGGCTAGAAAGAAGAAAATATATCAAAAGCCTTAAAAATAAAATACGATTTGAAGCAGTTTTGAATTGGAATTGCAGAACTTCTATCCTGTTACAAGGATACAGCTTTTTGCAAATGGTAGCACAGGTCTTGGATAGTGCAGTCATGAAACTTATAATGAGTAGCATCAACTCTGTCTTGAATGTTGAATACTATTTCCCTACTTTCTAGGATTATTATTACTATTTCCCTACTTTCTAGGATCTAGCTTATGGTAACGTTTTCTGTACTAAAATTTGATAAACTTTTGTAAATGGATTAGAGTAGAACTGGAATCCTCAATTATTGAAAAGGAGGGTGTAAATCCCAGGAGGTTATTACTGAGATACCATTGTGGGAGAGCAGCAGTGTCGCTATTTCCCAAATTTCCTGATGCCAAGAGGAGGTAGGGTAGTGCTGATTGATAGGATACATGGCTCTGTTGGAACTGGTTATCTGCAGATGCTGAATTCCTATGTTGGGCTATAGGAACAAGGTATCTTGCTTATATACTACTCACCTTGCTGGGCGGCAAGATCCTTTCTAGTGCTCATCATAGCTTTGGGGATAGAATATCCTTGGCTGCTCGTGTTATGGATCTTTATGTTCTCGAGAGGGTTTAGGAATTCGTGGTCACAATGCAACCTTGTGTTTGTTCCAACTAATCTCAGGTCTGTGACACATTGGCGGCCATATGTGAGATCTTGTTTTTTTGTGCATGAACATCTGATCTCAAATTGAAGAATATGAGAGCTAGTCTTTGCCTTGTCAGATCATACTCTGGTGATTACAATACTAATTTTTCTAAAAACTCCCAGAAAGGTTCTCTTAAAACGACCTGCCCCACATGTCTGATAGATCTGGATAGATTCCAGGGGCACTCCAGAATGTTCTCAGCAATGTCATAGGCAATTGTTTTGAACATCTGGTTGATCTCTGGAATATGGAGGTGAATATGGAGGGCACTCAATGCAGTGACCATTCATTGAATAGATAAGAGCTTATGCATGAGCTTAAATCATGGTAATAAAGATTATGATATGATAAAGCCATCCACTTTTTACTTCTCTACTCTGATTGTGTTCTTGCAGTTCTATTTAAGGTGCCCTGTGCCTGTTTAGGATGCAGGAAGATTTTTCTGAGCATCAGTTCAAAATTTTGGGGAAACATTTTGCTAATAAAATCATTACACATCATTGGCTCTGGCTTGGACTGCGCATGGGTTAAGTCAGAGGAGGTGATAGGACTCTGAATGATAGGATTATCTCAGGATGAGCTCTGCGATGTGTGTGCTAGATCCATGTCCTTTTTGGTTCTTTTGGACAGCATCGTGGGGAAGTGAGAGTCTAGATACGGAAGATAGCGAATGTCTCCTGGAGGTAGCAGTTATATCCTCCATCTTGAGGAGGTGGTGTTGCTTTCTCCTGAAGCCTTTTCTGGATCTTGCCAGACTGATAACTAGTGAGCCATGGTGGCGCAATGGTTAGAATGCAGGGCTAACTCATTGCTCACTTCAGGAGTTTGATTCTGAGTGGCTCAAGGTTGACTCAACCTTCCATCTTTCCAGGGTCAGTAAAATGAGGACCCAGCTTGTTGGGGGCAATATACTGACTCTGTAAACTGTGTGCACTCTTGTAAATTGTGTGCACTGTGAAGTGGTATTTAAGTCTAAGTGCTATTGCTATTGCTACCTCTTGGTCCCCAGCTTTCCCTTTTTGAGGATGGTTGCAGAGAATAGTGGGGCTCCAAATGGAGGTTGGTTGCCCTGGTGGATGCTGAGATTGTATGAGATCAAGGTGAGAAGGATGGAGCCTGTCCGGAAATATCATAGTGTCATGGCAAGTTATCTTCAAAGAATTGGAAAATTCCTGGTAACTTTGGAACAGCTGTTATCAGACATTGTTAGCAATATTTTCCTTTCCAAATTGGTATCTTTGCTGAAATTCTGGTTATATCTATGGTATATATAGAACTATTGAAGCGTTTATTGTAATCTGTTTCCTATTACTGTACATTGTCTTAGGAGGCTTTACCATTCAGACATATAAGGGTGCTCAGAAGCCATCTCCAATGGAACTGATGCGTATGCAAGCCACCAGGATGTCAGAGGACTCAGCAAATTTCAAGCCTCCCAAGATGGATATTCCACCTATCGAAGAGAAGAGGCAGTCTTCACACTCTCACAATCTTAAACCTCGGGACTTGAATGTGCTTGCTCCCTCTGGCTTTTAGGAGTATTTCTACTTAAGTGGCACAAGTATGTTCTTGTCATCTTGCTATCTGATCTCATCTTTAAGTAGATTCCATTCCACTCATGAATCCCTGATTTAAATAGGTGACTCTATGCCTTCTGGTTCAGAATTATAAATGGGGATGAAATGAGATCTAGGCAGCTTTCTTAATTTATTGCCTTTTTCCTCTCAAATGGCTCTCTGGGTACACTATAAATCAAAGTGATCTACCGCTGAAATTCGGACAACAAATTGTGTGCTGCTTTACGTAGCTAAACTTTAAAAAGTGTAGCTATAAAATAGTTGAAGCTGTTTTGAATATTTGTGCTCGTGCTCCCACTACTAAATTTGATGCTGCTATTCAGGCCAAATTATAAATAGACAATGTATTATTTTTTAATATCTAAATGATTTTTTTTTTAACTTGAAGGGAATCTAGAGAAAAAAAGGATTTTGTTTTGTTTTGTTTTGCTAAAATGTTGTTCTAGAAAAATTATTCTTCAAATGCATAAAAGTTCCATGTTTAAGGAAATTTAAGAATTAAATTCCCCTTCTAGACCTGTGGCATGGAATAAAATATTGTTTGTGGTGCATTTTGTTGTTGTTGAACTCAGATAATTCAGCATGAAGTGGAATGTAGGCAAATTCCTTCATTCCTAAAGTAGTCAGATTCTATTTTTAATAAAGGGATCCCAGAATTGAGATCCCTTGGAGTTTGAAAATTGTAGCCATGGCTTCTGTGAAAAGACTGTGAAACAGAATATCACTGAAACCAGACATTCCTATACATGCTTCCTTGGGAGGCAAAGGAATCCAAAATAAAATTACTTAATAGAACATGAGAAGTTTTTTAATTCAGCTGTTCAGTTTGTATTACAATTAATGATTGATTAAATGTCTATTTTTACAGATTTATATTTTAGAATCATTCACTGAAAGATGAAAAATATTTAATGTATGCTTTAAGGCAGATGAGCATATATTATGTTTGATTTCTTAGTCTAATTTTAAATGTGAAGTGAATGGTGTTATTTTACGACAGTGGGATGGAAACTTAGAAACATTCCATTACAATAAAACCTTTTTTTCTTGAACACCAAATTTGTGATTTTCACGAACCCTTTTTATGTCCTAAATTGGTCCTATATCTTATTAAATCCAAATTCCTATAAATGTAGGTGCTGCTATATCTAAGTGACTTAATAATCCATTTTTCTTCACAACAGCTGCAACTTGGACCTGTATTGCTTTGATAGTGCTGTGTCAGCTCATCACTGCTTGTACCCGGAAGACAGTGATCTTGCTTCTTGGTTAATGTTTAATTTATTTGGTAGTGTTTTGTGCTCATGTGTCTATGCCTAATACTTTTGCAGAATAAACAAACATGAATTAATCTGGAGGCATGGCTATATTTTTGCACAGTGTACAAGTACTCCTTGTTTAATGACTTCTTCAGTGACTGTTCAAAGTTGTGATGGCACTGAATGAATCTACTTATGACTGGTCCTCAAGATTCTGGCCATCCTAGCACCCATACAAACCTGTGATTTGGGCACTTGGCAGCCGGTTGACATGACGGTTGCAGTGTTCTGTGGTCTTAGAATCACCATTTGTGATATTCCCTGCCAGCTTCCCACAAGAAAAGTCAATGGGGAAGCCACTAGTCGTTCCAATAAGTCGCTCCCATCCTCTCCCATCCAGAGCAGCCATCCCCAGCCCTGCCACATTCACAGGCCACTTGCACACCCTCCCTTGCTTGGCAACAGCCTCTTTATCTGCCTACTGGCTGCTTACAACTGCCTGAAACTTGCTTAATGACCTCGCTTAATGATGGCACGGGGAGTTCTGGGATTGCTGTCGTTAAGCAATGCAGTGACATTACACTTTATGATCACATTGATTAGCAACAGAAATTCTGGTCCCAAGTACTATCATTAACTGGGAATTAACTGTAATAGTAAGCTCCCAGCTCTGCATGTTTTATCTGTTACGAAGATTTATCTGGGTGCATGACCTATTATCGGTGGATCAACATCTGTATAAATATAGTCTTGTATATCTATCTAATCTCCTATAACCTGTTATCTTTTTTAAAAAAAGACCAAGCTCATTCCACTTTTCAGTTAATAAAATTTATTATAAAAGTTGTATAAAACACAAAAAGAAATAAAACAAGACAAACTGTTATTAACAAATTTAGAATAAACTTGACAAGTCTTGACTTATCCAGTGACTGAGAATACAGTGCAACTTACTGCAATCAAAGAAAAAAGACTTTAATTTTTTTTAAAGAACTTATTACACTTAGGAAGAGGTCCATCTGTCAGCATCCAACAGTCCTCCAAGAATTAGATGTCCATAGCAGTGGAAAGCAATTCTTGGAGTAGTTCAATCTTTTCTTTGATGGGGGAGGGAAGTGGCCCTTCCAGAATTTGGCAGAGCTTTTTCTGGATGCTGTGAATGCTGCGCTTTATATCGCGTTTTTCAATATAATCATTTGACTGTAGTTTGGGTTTAGCAGCTTTGATAATTAAATTAATACGTTCATACACTGAGTTTCTTAAGTGCCCTGTAAAAAAGGGTAGAAGCAATTGTTGAAAGTTAGTTTGTTTTACCATCAGATTGATAGTTTAGGTTGTAATTACCCGTGTAGTTGTAATAGGAAAATCTCCATTTTATCCCATGTTAATTGAAATTAATGTGTGAAAAAAATAAAGTTTAAAAAATGCTAAAATACAGCAATTCTGAGGATTGCATCTCCTCAGAGATAGTCTTTCAGCTATAATTGTGTAAATTAAACAAAAATATTTTTTCGTAAGTAATTGATCCTGTTTTGTATTAACAAGTGATGGCAAATCTGTAAGGTTGCACACAAAATAAAAATAGTGTTATACTGAAACACTAAACAATTCTACTTGAAACACTGAATACATAGATGCAATGAGAACTCAAAATTATTCCTTGCTCAGCCAATGGAATACCGTATTTTTCAGAGTATGACACACTTCCCCCCCCCCAAAAAAGTGGGTGGAAATGTCTATGTGTCTTATACTCTGAATATTGGGGGGGGAGGGGGGTTGGTGCAGCGCCTATCAGGTGTTCTAGAATGGGTCGTGGTGGCGAACTGATAGCGGTGAATGGGCCGCAGCAAATGGGCTGTGGTGAACGGGCCGTGGCAGTGGCAAATGGGCGGTGGCGAACAGGCGGCGGCAAATGTGCAGCGGTGCTGAGTGGGCAGCAGCGAACAGGCTGTGCTGAATGGGCAATGGCGAACAGGACAGATAAATACTGGATGGATGCTACGAGGCAGATTTTTTTCCCCCTTGTTTTCCTCCCCAAAAGCTAGGTGCATCTTAAAATCTGGAGTGTTTTATAGTCCGAAAAATATGGTAATTTATTTTTTTAAAACATTGTTTTAAAATTCCAATAATAAAAAGCAACAGTTGCCCTTGGAGTCAGTGTCTGCCTAATCAGCAGTCAAATACCAGCAGTAAATTCATTTAATATAAATAACGTAACTGTAAAAGAATTACAGGATTGAGGCTTCTTCCAAAAAAGCACATGCTTGTATAATACACAATCCTTATATTTAGTGTTTCTGCAAAAGTTAACAGCATTTGCCTTTGGCAGACTCCACCTCAATTGCAAAGAAAATTATGCAATGGATTGTTTACTTTTGCAGTTGGCTTACTGCCTTAAAGAAAAATATTGAACAAATGGATACCTTTGAACTTTCCAAAAGCAAATACTTTTAAAACGGAAATAAACCTACCAAGCAAGTCATTTTTGCCCTGAATAGTTTTTAATCTCAAACATTTTGACCTAATTTTGACCTCATTTCTCCAATTGCGGTCAGATCACTCCCTGATGAGTGTCCAGGTGTCTGGCACTACCCCACTACACAAGGAGGCTGCACCTATTAGATAGGCCGTCATTTGACCAAATAATGTAGACAGCTTTCATCCAGTCTTCAACCATCCCTTTTTGGTAAGGTTGTGGAGAAAGTGATGACACAGCTGTTTCAAAGGACTTGGATGAAGAGGATTATCTGGACTCTTAGTCAGGATTCAGGCGTAAGATGGCACTGATCACACTCTTGGATGACCTGGTGGAAATGGGATGTGGTTAGCAGACCCATCCGTGCTTTTCTTGACTTCTCAACTGCCTTTGATACCATCAGTCTTGGTATCCTGGACCAGCTTCAGGAGTTGGGTGTGGGCGGCACCGTATTGTTCCTCCTGGGCCAGTTCCAGTTGGCGTTAATTGGGTGAAGTCCAGCCTACAGTCCCTATCCTGTGGGATGCAGGTCAATCATCTCACCTCTCTTATTTAACTTCTGCATGAGGCTGTGGGGTAAAGTGATCTGACCATTTGGTAATGGTCTGCATGAGGCTGCTAGGTAAAGTAATCTGACCATTTTAGATATCAATATACTGATGACACCCAACTTTATATTTCCACCCTAGGCTGCTGGAGTGATGCAATGGACATCCTGTCTCAGTGCCTGGAGGGTATAGGGGACACAATGGGTTTTGGCTCAATCCAAGCAGGAATGAGTGTCTTTGGGTATTTGGGTCTTCCAGTGTCAAAGTTTTTCTCCCTTTGGTCCTGGATGGGGTGCCACTGCTTTGGAGGGACTTGGTGTGCAGTCTGGTGTTCTCTTGCACTAATGGCCCTGATGGAAGAGCAAGTGGCAGCTGTGGCTAAGAGGGCCTTTGCACACATTTGGTTTATACACCAGTTGCCCATTCCTGGACCTGAAGGTTCTGTTCATTGTCACTCATGATGCACTCATGCCCTCGTGATCTGCCACCTAGATTGCTGCAGTGCACCCTACATGGAGCTGCCTTTGAAGAGCATTCAGAAGCTTCAACTTGTGCAGCATGCAATTGTACAGTTAGTAAATGGTATCAGGTACTCGACACATCATTGGAAAAGATTCCCTGATGTTGGGAAAGATTGAAGGAAAAAGGAGAAGGGAACAGCGGAGGCTGAGATGGTTAGATAGTGTCATCAACGCAATGAACATAAGTAAACATCAGGAGACAGTGGAGGACGAGGGGCCTGGTATGCTATGGTCCATGGGGTCACAAGGATTTGGGCAACAAAACAACGCAACATGTGCAAGATCACTATTTTGTGAACTCCAGTGGTTCACAGGTTACCCAAGGGACCATCTTCTTCCAGTGTTTCTACCTGTCCAATACAGTCTGGATGGGCATGCTCTGAGTCCCATCAGTCAAGGAATGTCTGTTGGTGGGTCTACAAGGTGTACCTTTCTGCCATACCACTTGCCCTCTGAAACATTCTCTCTTCATGTATTATGATGGCCTCGAATCTGTTGGCCTTTGACGAACTGGTTATGTGCCCTGGCCCAGGGCCCTGAATGTGTGAAGGAGCCTGTTTCCTGGTTATATGTGTTTATTATACTTTTCTTGACATCTATTTATTTTTTGCATTGAGTATTTAATTGGTTTAAATTAATTTTTGGATTATTCACCATCCAGGGTCATTTGTTTGAGATGGACTACCATGTAGGAAGGTAGGTAGGTAGGTAGAGATGATAGATAGATAGATAGATAGATAGATAGATAGATAGACAGACAGACAGACAGACAGACAGACAGACAGACAGACAGACAGACAGACGAGAGAGAGAAAGAGAGAGATAGGGATAGAGATAGATAGTGATAGATAGATTAGATTACTCCAACCAATGGTAGCAGATAAAAAAGATGTGCCTGACATTATTGACTCATGCCTCTCCCAAACTCCATGGTTTGGAAGAATTATGAACAAACAGAAATAAGCAAATTGCAAAGCACTGAAACTCAAAAATGCATGAAAGGAGACACTTTATTTTTATCTAAAGCTAGGGACAACATTTTGAGTATGGCGCATTTTCTTCCAAGCTTGTAATACCTGAAATAATCATTTCATCTTATAGTATTTTAAGTATCTCTGCTAATTCATGCAAGATGTCCTAATAAGTTTAGCTAACAATATTGACTATTATAATCAGATAGTTATAAAGTTATAAAGATAAGTTTATGAGCCATAAGCACGATACTTACCTAGAATTATTGTACGGTAACTCAGCAATAATAAATTCATTTGATGAAGTATCTCATCCCATCTCTGCCACAATTTTTCCCTGTCCTGTGAACAGAAGGATTTTTATTCAGGATTTCACAAGTGCTGCATACTGATATTTTAAAAGGGCTTTGAAATACTAAATTTCAAAGAACTTTCAATAACAACAGATTAAAACGATGCATAAACATTGTAGGGATGCCCACCACATTTTGTGTTTCAGTTCTATCAATATAAATGAAGGAAGCAAGCGCTAAATTACCTGATATGTTAGCAGCAAGGAAACGTGGTTCAGAAAATACAATATTTTTGTCAAAGACAAAGGCTGTTTGGTTGGTATAGAGCAGCTATGTTGGAAAATGAGCTCCAACACTTTGCATCGTAGAAGGTGACAATCCATGGTGCTCAGGAAGATGTCCCTGCAAGTTGACACATTGGAAAGTGTGAAGTTTTATGTTCTGTACTAGTTTGGGAGCAGAAATTTTAAAGAGGCTCATGTCTAAACCAAAGCAGCCTTGGTAGTACAGAGGTTTAAGGCACCCTGTTATTAAGCTTATTAAGACCAGCTGTCTGCAATTACTGCAGGGTTCGAATCTCATCAAGGCTCAAGGTTGACTCAGCCTTCCATCCTTTCTAAGGTAGGTGAAATGAGGACCCAGTTTGTGGGGGCAATAAGCTGACTTTGTATAAATATACAAAAGGATGAAGGCTATTGCTGAGCACATTGTAAGCCGCCCTGAGTCTTCGGAGAAGGGCGGCATATAAATCAAATTAAAAATAAATAAATAAATAAATAAATAAATAAATAAATAAATAAATAAATAAATAAATTAAATAAATAAATAAATAAATAAATAAATAAATAAATAAATAAAAGGAACAATATAACGAAACAAAGATGTCAAATGAAAGAGTCTTCTCTGGGTCTGCATCATTGGATGAAATGAAACGTGTTTGGACAAAGATAAATCAGCAGCTCAGATGGTCTCAATTCTCTGTGGATTAGAGAAAATATCAAGCACTTTCTATGACCCCTGAAGCTTGCCTAAAAGATTTGAACACTATTTCTTATAAACTTCAATTATTGCAGGCAGAGAACTCAAAACGTGCTATCCTGCTGCAGATGTTTACTTTGTGATACCTAGGAAATGTTCAGTCAAGGTTGGAGAAGATTA
Organism: Pantherophis guttatus; assembly: GCF_059756535.1. Classification (NCBI taxonomy): domain Eukaryota; kingdom Metazoa; phylum Chordata; class Lepidosauria; order Squamata; family Colubridae; genus Pantherophis; species Pantherophis guttatus. The sequence continues at coordinate 204,065,344 of NC_142064.1, read as the reverse complement.
CGTTTTCAGTTTACCTGCTTGATTTTAGTTTGATAAACAGGCATTCAACACTCATAGCCTGAAGACAAGTTATTAATGTGCAATGCTGTACTATCAAAACATAATAATGGCTGATTTTTAAATACTAAAACTGTAGCCATACAATTATTTAATGGAATTTTTACTAAGTGATCTGGGGATGAAACTGAAATGTGCTACTATGTAATTTAGGCTTCTATATTACAACTAGGAAATTTTACAACCTACATCCAGTCCTAAAACTAGCTCACTAGTACTCTTTCCAAGATACTAGGCATATGACATATTTCTACAAAGATACTATTAGCAAAAAATGCATAAGTGATAGAAGTAGATATTAATTGGAAAATTTAAGCCTGAATTTTTAGCATGTTGCCTTTCATTAAGTACATCAACATTTCCCTATGTACTATCTTCCATTTTATGTTTAGCTAATTTAAATAGATAAAAGGATCTTAAAGATGCCTTTCTTTAGAACAAGGCCAAATGTCAACTATAGTTCTACAGATGAATTATTGAGCCTGTCATCTGCACCTCTATAACTGTCTGGTTTGGCTCTGCAACCAAACAAGACAGACACAGACTTCAATGGATAATTAGAACTGCAGAAAAAACAATTGCTACCAACCTGCCTTCCATTGAAGACCTGTATATTGCACGAGTCAAAAAGAGGGCTGTGAAAATATTTACAGACCCCTCACATCCTGGACATAAATTGTTTCAACTTCTACCCTCCAAACGACGCTATAGGGCACTGCACACTAGAACAACTAGACACAAGGACAGGTTTTTCCCACATGCCATCACTCTGCTAAACAACTAATTCCCACAACACTGTCAAACTATTTACTAAGACTATTACTATTATTATTCTCATCTTTTCTATTTCCTATCTCCTTTTCTACTTATGACTATAACCTTGTTGCCTGTATCTTACAATTTATATTGTTTTATTTAGTTTCCTAGCATGATTTTGATTGCTTATTTAGTATCCTATGACTATCACTAAGTGTTGTATTTTATGATTCATGATGAATGTATTTATGACGACTATGATCATGATTGTATATTTTATGTACACTGAGAACTTATGCACCGAAGACAAATTCCTTGTGTGTCCAATCACACTTGGCCAATAAAGAATTCTATTTTCTATATTTTCCTTGAGTGCTTTCAAATTAAATTTTAACCAAATTATTCCTTATTGCCATGGAAGTGAAGCAAACCAGTCTTCTTCACTTGGCCATCCTTTAGGTGTGCTGAACTGCACCCAAGTGTGGCATAGTGGAAGTTGCGGTCAAAATCATCTGGCAGGCAGACTGCAAAAGACCCATCTAGAACCTGTATACTGGATGGATGAGGGAACCAGGTAAATTCTGGCAAATGGATTAGTAGTCTGTTAATTTGTGTTAGCAGAATATATTTTCTAAATTAAAGAGAGATGTTACAGAAGTATGTAAAACTGAGCAAGGGCTGGAGTTAGTGGATTGCTGGAAGGTTATTCTTTTCAGTCATACAATATTAGATTTTGACATCATTCAATATATCTGAATTATAACAAATTCAGTAAAGCCAGTAAAGGTCAGTAAAACATATACCTTTTCTGTGAAATGTAATTCTGGAATTCATTGCCACACAATATAGTAATTACCGAGAGGAGACATTGATAAATTATGGAAAAAACATCACTGATTAGACATAATCCGTACATGGAGGTAATGCTGGTCAATAGTCTCTCCCTTCATCTTCCATGGACCTTTTTTCCCCCATGGTGGGTGAGAGAAATTCAAAAGTATTCATGGTGGTCGTTTGAGAAAGTATTTAGAATTTACAATTAATGAAGTGATCAGTGACTTTTATTTCTCCTGGCCACCTTTTTATAGACTTTTACAAGCTCAGCTATGATTCTGCTGTATGCTTGGCCTCTGTGTTGTGAAAGGTCTTTTAATTTTTTTTTTTTTACTGGGCAGGGGTGGGAATCCAGGGACTTTCCACACATGGCTTTTCTCTAGTTCTTAGGAACCTTTATTGCTGAGAATGGTGATAGAGATACTGGATATTAGTTTAGCCACATCTGGAGAGCCACAGGTTTCCAAGGAATCCTATATTTACATCATACATAAAATGTATGCATACTGAGAAGATGTAGTTAAAGAGGCAAAGGCATGAAGTTCTTTCTGTATTTAAAAAAGTAATTTGGCATGGCTCTCCTACTCTGTGGTAGATCATTAATCTTCTTCTTTTAAAAAAAGCATAGATTCAATACTTGCTCTTTGTTCAGAAATGCCTGACCGATCTAGGAATATAATAATACGGCTAATGCAGAGTTGCACAATCAATACAGAAAAAGTCCGTTCTGAGGAAGAGTGAATTCAATAGTTTATTTATCCCTTACCTTTGGCCCCGCTTGGGAATATTCAACAGAGAAGAAAAAACCATATCTGCAATTTTAGTGGCATTGCAATTTGGAGATTTGTCCACTTCAACTGCTATTGAAAGCATCCTTTGTAGAAGTGCCGCTTCCCTAAATCAGGGAAACAAAATGTTACTCAACTGAGTTCCACCATTTAGTGGAAGTATGAAACCACAGGCTAAGATAATCATCACAACCTTAAGGTCATAGTCATTTCAGAAGACACAGGACACTGATTTCATTTCTTGAATTACACTAGACAATATCATTTAGAATCTGCAATTTAATGAAATTCATGTAACCTTGGGACAGTGAACAAATGAAAGGAGAGCCAAACAATTTGCTCTTGAGGTGGAGTTGCTAGCAAAACTACTTTCTCTGGTTGACCTGTCATTTAGTGGGGATGGACTGAATGCTCTTCCCATGAACAGCAGTCAGATCACATACTTCTGTTATATTTTATGCCACTCTTGTAATAGGACGGAAAGACTATGGATCTTTTCTCTTGGCACTGGTTGAAACTATATGAGAGGTTTGTGCTGCTTAGTTCCCCAAAATATTGATAAAGGACAACCTTAATTGCCACTGTAATACATACAGTATATACAGTAAATGGATTGCTGTAATATGTTATCCTTGGACTGTCCTTCTGCATTTGGAAGCTGGTGCCAAATATACGGGCAGTTTTGTGCACTCTTGAGCAGCACTTGTTACATTTTTGTTCCATGTGCTTCATTGGTTTCCAGGTGCAGTTCAAGATGCTGGTAATGATCTATAAAACCCTATGTGGAATGAGCAGGGAAATTTGAGGGACTGCCTCTCCCTGGTTACATCTACCATCCCATCAGATCCATCGGGGAAGGCAAGTTAAAGATCTTGTCTACTACTGTAGGAAATGACATCTGATGAGACCCAAGAACAGAGCCTTTTCTGTCATAGTACTTGCCCTCTAGAAGGTCATTCCCCTAGAATGTAGATGTAAGAAGGGCCTGATGACTTAGCTATGCCCTCAAACCTGAGGATACAGCAGTAGAGGTGGGTCTTGCCAATTGTTTTATTAAATGGATGTATGATTTATATTCATCAACCATTATTGTTTTATTAATTTTTAAACATGATTTTAGTATAGTTATATGTTGTAATGTTTATGTTTTACTGTTTCTGTTGTTTTTAATTATTATGAGCCACCCAGAGTAAAACTTGTGAGATGGGTAAAGATAGATGACTGATAGATATATAGATAGATGATAGATAGATGATACAGTTCCATTTTAAGTCAGTAATAACCAAGTGCATTCCATACAATTAATACTTTCTCAGCGTGTTTAGGCATCCCAGGTTTGGAAAGATTTATTTACTCCATAAAACAAGAGATAGTGTTTCATTTAAGATGTAGGAGAATTCAAGGAGAAAAACAGTCATATGAATTTCAAAGAAAGCAAACTTTTGAATCTGCTTACTTTTGAACCTGAAATTGTACAGAGGCATCCTCTTTCTGCATGGTCTCATTTAAGGACAATTCTGGAGTAGAGTTACAGCTTTGCCCTCTGGATTTGCCTATCAATACATTTTTGGTTTCTTGCAGGAATTTTCTGTGCTGAGAAATTCTGGCCCCAGTGACCGCAGCTATTAGCCATTCAATCACTTCCCTGAACAGAAATGGGAATTAGGGATGCACACATGTGATATATAGTCTCAGATATTGCTCATACATTTTTTAAAAATAGTACTTACATTAAAGAATACAATTCACAAGAATAAAAACTAATACAAACTTTAAGAATAAAAAAATAAAAATAAGGATGCACAAAAGAAAAAATAGAAAAGGAAGAAAAAAAATAATATAGTAAAGTAAATGAAGAGAAGTGATTTTCCCCCTTACAAATATAACTAATCATCTCTTAAAAAACAACAAATTATCTCTTATTTCCATATCCCATCTCTTATTTATAAACAAATCCATAAAGCCTTGTCATTTTAGTCCTGTGTCAGCAAAAGTCCATTAAGGATTTCCAGAGATAAAATCTATTTTAACCTTAATCAAATAAACAAATTTTATATTTCTTTCTTTTACTTCTAACGATCTTGATCTTTAGTCCCTTCAAAGATCCTAGAACTTGATTTCTTTTCACTTTTTCTTTGTCCCATTTCACAAAATTCTTCAAAGCTTAAACCAGCCTCTTTTGTAAATCCAATATAGGAAAATTATCCAGCTCACTCTCTTGATTTCTTATTTGTACATTCCTTTTAATTATTAAGACATCAGCTGGTTTCTTTTGTATGCTCAGTTATGACATATTTTTTCATGTCATTCTAAAATGTAGCCTAACACTTTCCACTTTCAAATCGATTTTATCAGGTAGAACTTGTTCCTCTTCCATATCATTTTTTAAACAAAATCTATATAGATAGACACAATTAAAATTAACTTTTGGATCAATTGTTCAAAAATATCCTTTGCTATGTCCAATGTTAAAGGTTTTATTATGTCCAATGTTAAAGGTTAATAGGTTTTATGGGTTAGTTTTTAATTGTATTTAATTGCTAGGGGTTTTAAATTGGAGCGGCCATTTAATTTAATTTATTTTTAATTATTTTAACTTTTATATTGTATGGTATTTTAATTCTCAGCTGTTCACTGTCCTGAGTCCCTTCGGGGAGAAGGGTGGGATATAAATTTAATAAATAAATAAATAATTTTGCTTCGTTCTATATTATCATGAGTGAGTGCTCTTTTAATTGTAATCTTTTGTTCCTTTAATTTCATCTAGTGTCTAAATTTTAAATCCTCGTGTTTTTTTAAGAATCTAAAACAAAAGCATTTTCTGACAGGAAATATTCTTTATAATTAATTCCAAAATCTGATTTCAAATTTATCTGGACCCTTAGTCTGTAAAATCTAAAACTTGAATTCTAAACTCAGAGTTTTTTTTTTCTGTTTGTTTCAGAAACTTTTTAGAATGTCCTTAAGCTTATATTTTAAACTTTTTTTTGGGCTAAGGTTTGAAGGAAACTCATCTGGCACTGTAAAAGCTGAAAAGTTTCCAGCTCATCTCGCAGAACTGTAAACACACCAAGTTTAGAGCTTGCAATCTCTGCACGAGAAGCAACTGTCTGAAGCACTTGTGGGTGATCTCAAGCCCTCTCCTTATCTAGAGAGGAATTATGAACAGTTGGTTTACAGACTGACTCTTCACTCTGCCACAATCGTCTTTGTCATTTCTTCTTTGGAAGTCCCACTCATACATGTAGTTGGGTTTTGGGCCAATATTTCGCAATATTTTAATAGTATTCTAAGGTGGGCAGTAAGGCACTTGCAGCCCTCATCCTAAATTCCATAGCCCTTTGCATGAAGGCAAATCAGACCTTGGAAAAGAGCAGCCTGTCTCTTATTTGGCAGGCTGCTATGCACACAGTAAGAAAAAGAGAAGCAGAAAAAGCCATAGAGAGAGAGAAGGAAGTGCCCTACCTGCTATTTGCTTTATCCCCACCCTCCAGCCCCACTGCCTGAGCTGAAGCTCAGGCAAGTTTACTATTGCCAAGTTTGCTATTATTGCAGTGGAGAATATTTGGAAACAGATTTTCCCAGAACCCCAGGATCCTTGTCAGTGAGTGAAAATGCAAATTACTTGATATTTCCGAAGCACTTGTCACACGAAAGCACTGCTTTGGCAATGGATCTGTGCAGAAAACCAGTCCTGATCATCTTTTGGAAGTCATCTTCTAAGGTCTGTATCACATACTGTAAGAAGAGGATTCGGCCAGGAATCATCTCTTCCTGTGGATGTCAGACAATTTGAAAGACAGAATAATGAATCACAGTACTATACTACTACAAAGCAACTGATCTGCCCACATAGTGGAAGGCGCACCCAAGTAAACTGGTTACCAACATAATGGACAAACAGATGCAAAACTGGTATTGCATCAGGAAGTAATAAAAACTAGGCATATCTCAATAACTGGCTTTGTGCCATGTTCTACCTGATTGATTCATTTGTGATGGCGTTTGTAGTTTTAGCATTTTATATAAAACAGGTTATCAATCCATTAATATTGTTCGTGTGTAGAGTTTTATGTGAGTGCAGTTGAACAGGGGGATCAATCCAGCCAGGGTTTTAAAAAGAACTTGTTGGTACTTGTAGATGTTATGCATGCAGCCAGTACAAAAACAAGAATGAGGGCCTGATTCACAGATGGACTTGGCTGCAAAATGTGATGTGTACCACACACACTGCTTGGTAGTCATAGAGGATTCTGCCAGTTGCATGTGATCCATGCAGTTTCTGCTCTTTCAACAGGGAAAGTGAACAGTAAAACCAGAAAATTTCCTGGATAGAAAGCTTAAATTATTAATGACATTTGCTAATCTTATGGGTGATCCTTTATTCTTAGAATTCAAGATTTAGCTATTTAGGGTATTCTAGAAAACAAAACAAAGAAACCAACCCCACCCCAGAACAGTCACATTATTGGTGCCATCCCACATTTAAGTTAAAGTGCTCCTATTAAACCAACTTCAGGCAGGCAATCAATATTGGGGAAATCTTTCTTCATAACATGAAGGGCATGGTAGAAAAGCAATCCTACACACTCCTAGCCCAGAGTGCTGCAGGTCATTAGGGGGAATAGGAGAATCCTCTACATTTAGCTAGTGCAAGATCTGCTGTGCCTGCTGACATGTTCACCAACTGAGTAAGAGCTGTGGGGCAATTCCCACAGAGAGAGAGAAGGAGGGAGGGAGGGAGGGTGGGAGAGAGGAGAGAGAGAGGAGATATGGATAAGCAAGAGGGGGGAGGAAGGGAGGGAGAGAGAGAGTTTCACCAGTTTTGCTACTTCTGTAAATGTATAGGGTCTCCAGGTATTCCAAAGAATTGATGTGCCAGAGCTCAGTTGAAAGTGATTTGTGTATTCCTAATTTATTTCCCAGCTGTTGACTAGGGCTGTGTCTCCTGGCTGCTCTAGTTGCACCTGTTTGGAAATCTTGGGGCTTACAAGATGCATGTGCCCCAACACGCTGTGAGTATGTGAGTGAGTGGCCATAAGTGGAATCTGGGTGCGCATGAAACACTGAGAGATGGTGAAAAATATAACTCAGCGTTGGTTCAGGAAAACCGGAAGTCAGATAGCTTGACTGTGAGCTGCGGATGACAGGGAGGCTACCTTGTGCAGAGATAGCTTTCAAGAACAATTAGGGTTTTCAGGTTGAATACAAGGGCCTCGTAGAGATGTCCAAAATATAAGAAGCAGAGCATTTTGCTGCATCAAAACCACATATAATAGGGTTAATTCATTTCAGTTCTTCCTTCAGAGCAGTCATGTGGTTCCAAGATAGATTGCTTAATAAACTCTGGTTTACTAATAACCTCAGCGGCTTTTTCTGCTATATCTTCAAAGCAGGCTGGTCTGATTCAAACTGTCTGCTTTTACATATTAAGGATTTTTCTTCTCATCTAAAAGGGGCTCATCAACATACCTGCATTTCCATGACCTCACAGAGCAGTTGCCAGTCCCAAACCACTGTATCAGCTGTTGCTGGATGAAGTCTAAAAATTAAAATTAAGCTTTTTATACCATCACATACTTGTCAAAACTTTCTGCTAAACAGTTTAGATGTAGTACATTTCAAATTAAAACTAATCTGTTGTTTCTTTATGGGTTGTATTTGTTTTTTTAAAAAGATTAATGCTCAAATCCCTTCAGTTTAGGGCAGGGATAGCTAATCCTTTTGAGCTCTGGCACTTATGACATGTAGAAATAATATCAAAGAAAACCTCTGCCATGGGAACAAAGCTTTGCCATATCAGTTATGATCTTAACTGATACCATAACCCAAAGCTAAGAAGGGAGTAATGGCCTGATGCAAAATCCTACCAAATAACTGGAGGAATGGGAGAACACTTACGCCTGGATTTTCATCAACAACATATAAGCATCCTTCTGTATCTCCTGTTGCCCCTCTTGATGCTCTGGGCTCAGCAGAATCTGCCTGACCACATAGGTTGTGACATCTTTTGGTGGGTAGTATTTAGAGGATACATAGTCCATAAGGAAATCCAAGGTTCCCTGGAAAAAATTCTCTTCAATTGTGCTGGACACCATGTTTAATCTCCGGAATGGAATAGGTTGGGTTTTTAATCTTTTGTCCTGTGCATAAAGGAAGATCAACATGCATATAGTATCTGGTAGTAATTATATGGGGTGAAAAACTTCAGATAATTTTATTGTTAAGATTGCCCATTTTTAAAAATAATTTTGATTATTACATACAAATTATGGACATTGGTTAGAATATTTCTTTCAGTTTTAGTTGAAAAAGAAAAACGTTCCAATTCAAACCTTGCAAAACATGTGTGTTTGATCTTACACTGAACCTCTTCACTAAACTGAAAGTTCTGAGATATTAAGCACTATTTTTACCATAAAAGAGATGATTAGAAAATGTTTGCTGTGGTTCAGTGATCCCTAACCTCTTTTAGAGTAGCAGACACAAATTATAGGTCCCCCCCACACACATAATATTGGGGGGGGGGGAATTGTCCATTTTCAGAAGGTTGCTATAGTGGTATAACCAGTATCATACAATATCCATTAGCTGGCTGGTGATATGATTCCAGGAATGGGCTTCAAAATTTTTAGCAAGGGGTTCTTTGCCTGGTTGCTGGGTGGGCATGGCCATGGTGGGAGTGGCCTAGTCAGCTTCCTGCACCATGCGGGGGGTGTTTTTGCCCTCCCCCCCTGACTCCGGAGGCTTTTCTCGAGCCTCCAGGAGGGCAAAAACAGCCTCCCCAGGCTCTGGAGGCTGGAAACAAACTTCCCGAATTTCCAGTAGGCCCATTTTTCACCCTCCACGAGCCTCCATATGTGCCCTGCACTTATCTGCATCCAAAACAGGCCACGTGGGGACCCTGGGGAGGGGAGGGGCCAGCCAGGAGTGGGATTTGGGGGTTCTCCAAACTGCACAGAATCTTAGCTGGACGTTCTCCCAAACCCGTGAACCCCCAGCAGCCCACCTCTGTATGATTCATTGATACACCCTATAGGTACCTATGGCTGGAAGATAGGGATGGAGAAGAAATGACTGTACCTGCATGATGGTATCATCAAACAAATGACATGACTCTTGTATTTTCTTTAAACATCACGATGTCATTGTATAATCATTCTATTTGCATAATTATGTTATTTCACATGTATTATTTTAATATCATTGTAGCTTGTGCAGATGCTGCTGTCTCCAGGATACTCATTATCACTTTCATTTGATCTTTTTCAGAGTACTAGATATATTTATCAACAAAGCTGTGGATTACAACCATTCACCATTTTTATTTTTTAAGAGGTCTATATGGACTCCAAGGACTCTTAAAAACAGGCTGGTACTTGCTTTTTCAACAGTCTTTATGAAATTAATGAGTGGAGTAGTATAGTGGTTCTGACAAGAACTAAAGGAGGTGCCCGCAGGTACCACATTAGACATCTCAGTTCTGGTTTATCATGCCGGGTGCATTAGATTGAACACGCATACAGCCTTATTGGGTTCGAGCCTCATTTGATGTTGGCTATTACAATCTGCTTGGTCTCAGCCTTATCCTCTTTGATGTGATGCCGTCCACCTTTTAGTAACCAAGCCGGAGATTCTGTTTGACAACTCGATTAAGGAAGAAGATTCAGCAAGAAACATACACTGCTAGGATGACATGAATTAGAACATGTTTCTATCTGTACTTTAATATGAATTTTGTGCCTCCCAGAGGAGGTGAGATTGTTATTAAGTTTTTATAACACAATACCAAATAGTTAAACCAGACTGTAACAAGGCACCACCTGATAGTTGAGATTTGATAGATTTGCACATTGTGCGAATCCATAAATTATTTCTTTGCAATTTACTGAATTAATACAGTTGGCTGAATTTCCATAACATACTGAGCCAAAACCAAGTAAATCATATTTTGGCTTAGATGATATCTGAACAAGATCAGAGAAGAACTCTGCTTTTATCAGCTGTATTTGGGAGAAGAGGTTTTAATGTTCATAATTGTTATTAACAAAACCTTGAACTATGGAATTATACCATAATGCCCAAATGTCTGGTCTTGTCTGCTGAAAGTCCCAATTTGATCCATTCCATCTGTCATATGGCAAAACTTTATTCTACTGTTTTTGGACTAAAAAGCTTATGCCTTATTAATGAGGTAAATGTAATGCACCTGGAAGAAAAGATTAGCTGTGCAAACAGCTTTGATGCTACCATTGGCTTTGGATAAAAAGGCAGACTAAATATTATGATCTGCAAATTCAGCAGAACAGATCTGTGTGTACATAAAATCACCTACTACATTTACACCCAATAATGTTTATAACAAATAACTTGCCTCCCAAAATGGCTGTTTTTCCCACCATGTCAGTAGCACTGACTTTTTGATGAAAAAGTATGACTTTTCTCATGTTTTGTTTTATTTGATAGGGAATGTAGTCCTATCAATTCATTTGATCTGGACAACCTGATAGCTTTCTGCAAACAAATTATGCAATCTAAAGCAAGCATATTTGAGTTGTGGAGCCAATGTATCTCGCTGCTATTCTGACTCTAAAATCCAGATTGATGTGGACTTCAAAGTCCTGCTTGGGATATGCTTATCTCCTGCAAATTACCTTTCTTGACTCCTTTTCCACCACATTTTGAAGAAGGGGATGATGTACAGGGATTCCATGACAATACTGTAGTGTTTTCAACCAGACCTTGATATCAGTCCGCTTGGATTGTTCCTGAACATTTGATTCCATGGCATGCCGTGGCTTGTTTGCCTGGTGCAAAGGCTGATCAGCTTCAGCTACAGATCTGGCAGTGTTCAAAGAAGAGTAGCAGAGGCTTGGGGATGGTCTCTGATGCCGGGGGTAGAACTGCAAGTTGGGTTTTTTTTCAGATGAGCAAGCTTGGGGAGGCTCTACACTGTCCAAGGGTGTGGGGCGTTCAGTACTGTCATTGCCTGATGAGAAAGAGAAAATATCAGATTCCAGCTGAGGGCTTCCCAAAGAGCCCAAATCACTGTTGTAAGTGGTGTGACTGCTGCCTTCAGATTCCTCACTGTAGTTGGAATGGCAGAAGAAGCTGTTACTTGGAAGGTAGTCTAGTTTTCCTACACCTACTTTAGGGGAAGATCGCTCACGGTCCTGAACCCACATGGCCACTGGCACAGTACATTTGCTCTCAGCATCAACAACAGTAAGAACATTAGAAGAGCAGATGGGCTCAGGACAGACTGAAGTTGATGGCTTCAGGTCCCAGGCAAAGCAGCTATGGTTCTGGAGGGAGTTGATCATGACCTCCTCAGGCTCTGTAAGATCAATTATCTCCAAGTCATTGCACGCTGTTGTTCGCACAACTATGTCTTCTTCAGTGAGATCAATAATTTCCTACAAAGAGAGACAGAGGAGAGGAGATAATTTAAGGTAGTTAAAATGCTGGAATGGATCCAAAGAAGCATATATAATTTCAAGTCTTCACTTGAACACCGAGACTCTTGTTGACTTTGAGCCAGATTAGATGCAGCAACAAGTACGCTCCAGGAAACCTGGAAAATAAAGAAAACCCCTATATATTAATTTCTGGCCAGCTGCTTCCCCTTCTATTAATTTATTGGAGAAACTCAACACCCCAATAATTCCTTCTTATACAGAAGAGGTCTCCAAACTTAGCAACTTTAAGATTTGTGGTCTTAGAACTCTTAGAACTTTAAGACTTCTGGTTAAAGTCCACAAGTCTTAAAGTTGCCAAGTTTGGAGATCCCTGTTATACAGGGATGCTGAGAACCTTAACACATCAGCAGAAGCGATACTATTGCTTCAGGCCAGGTACTGAAGACACTGCTACCTAAGCACAGCCTTTCAGCTTCACATGGGGAAGCTGAAGAAAAAACTTTGTTATTGCCTATGAAATTCAGGCACCCAATTGGCATGGAGCTGGAAAGAACCCAGTCCCTGAATTTGAGAAAGACTCAATACTTTTGCAATGTTGGTTTTTCATCTCCCTCCCAAATACAAATTACTTCAAACAAAGCAAAAGGGGTTTATTAACAGAGGGTTTTCATGCCTTTATATATTATTACATACATTTGATATTTGTGATTGATGCATCATGAAGCAGTCAAAAGACAACATGGATCCTAGATACCCTTCAACAAGTAGCAAATTTATGAGGTAAAATACCTTTCTTTCTCACTCAGATTTGTTTTGTTCTTGACATTTGTAAGTACATATTCAAGGAATTCAGAATAAATTCATATTGGTTAGTCTTTGAAAAGGCTAGGTTTAACTTCAAAGGAACTGACCTTTGGATGAAGGGAAAAATGGTTTCTTGAAGTTAAAAAAAGGCATAGACTGCAATGCTAAACTGCCACTACTTCAGGTTTTTGAACTCTTCTTGCTAGAATCTTGTGGTATTCGAAAGATGCCTCAGAATTAGTGGATCAACGGAATTTCTTTAGGGGAGAAAAGTGACCTGAAATCTTTCATTGACTGCGTAAGAAATTATCCACCACTCTGACCTATTTCCAGCAGGAATTCCCAAATTAAGCTTTCATCTTAACTTACTTTCCCCAATGGGAAAGCATTTCCTAGTCTTTCAAACTTTTGAGAGTTAGTCAGTTTTCTGAATATTAAAATACACTACTGAAGAGAAAAAAACACACTTAAAATCCTGGATAAACTTTAAATATACAGGGAAATATAGAAAATGCAAATGCCAAATTGTGTATTCACCACCTGAGATTGGAAAACCTGATGCTTACATAGATTTTTGGATTGCAATAATAAAATATGATCTGGTCTTATTCAGTATTTTTCAATACTTCTGAAAAGTCACTTTTAATAGTCTTGCTACTGATTATATTGGCTAGGACAGAGGTGGGTTCTAAATTTTTTTACTGCTGGTTCTGTGGGCGTGGCTTATTTTGTGGGCGTGGTTTGATGGTCATGTGACAATTCTTTAGGATTTAGCAGAGATACTGGTCTACCAGGCTTTTAACTGCTTGCAGAGCTGTACCGGTCTACCCACTTGTTTTTGGAGGCACCGGTCTACCTATTTGTTTTTGGAGCGCACCGGTCTACACATTTGTTTTTCAAGCACACTGATCTACCACCACATTGCCTTTTAACACTGATCAGCTGTAGGGCGGCCCTTTGAAGCCCCGCGGCAAGAGTTTAAACAGTTTTTTTCCTTCAAGCTGATCAGCTGGGACTCAGGAGGCAGTAAATAGAAAAGGTAAGAATAACGGGGGGACGGGGGCGGAAGGGCCCAGCTCCCGAACAAAGAGAACCGGTTCGGTGACGTCATATTGTCACTGCTACCGGCTCAGCCGAATTTGGCTGAACCGGGAGGAACCCACCACTGGGCTAGGACCGTGATGGCGAACCTATGGCATACATGCCACAGGTGGCATGTGGAGCCATTTCTGCGGGCACGCGAGCCGTCACCCTAGGTCAGCTCCACTGTGCATGTGCATGCGCTTCCTGCCAGCCAGCTGATTTTCGGGTCTCTGCCACGCATGCGGAAGACACGCACACATGCCCATTCCGCCCCACCGCTCCCAGGAGTCTCCATGTGGCCCGTTTTGGATGCCAGGTAGGTACAGGGCTCGCTCGGAGGCGCTGGGAGGGCGAAAAACGGGCCTACTGGAAGTCCGGAAAAGGGCCACTTCCGGCCTCCGGAGGCTTCAGGGATGCCTGCTATGCCCAAAACAGGGCGCGGGGTGTGTGTGTCGTGTGTGCATTTGCAGGGGGTAGGAGAGTCCCGGGGGGGTGGTGTCACATGTACCTGCACAGGGGGGTGGGGAAACACGGGGGAGTTGCACACGCATGTGCAGGGGGCAGGGCGTTTGTGGGGGGCATTGCATTATGGGTGTGGGCACATGCGCATGTGCTATCATGCATGCGTGTGCGCTTTTGGCATCCGAGGAAAAAAAGGTTAGCCATCACTGGGCTAGGAGGTACTAGATTGTTAAATTGGACCTGTATATAAGATTAACTGAGTCTCTGAATGTGGATCCTTATGTAGTCAAAATAGTCATATCCACACCTGTTATCATTCTTATACAAGAAAGAACCAAGTAGTAGTAAGCCTAAGAAATATCATGGTTTGCTTAAGATGAAAAAGTTTGGGGAGGAAGGAAGTAGGAGGCAAAAAAAGAAAAGGAAGGAAAGAGCAAAACAGCCAAACAAAGACTGAACATGTTTAATTAAAATGCCACCTATTCAAGGGAAAAATTGAGAATTGAGAGATTGGGGAAAGGAAGAAAGTGAATTTGGGATTCTGGAACAGGATGCCTTCAGAAGTACTCTGCGCTGCTACACTTTGTTGCAAATCTCTATGTTTGCTTAATGAAAGGAGTAATTTGTAACTGAAGCGTGAAAAATTATAGAGGCTGCATTTTAAAGAGTAAAGAAATCAGTATACTAAACTGGCTTTTCCTTTTTTAAAATAAACATTCCTGATCTCCCTGTTAGTTTTGCTTATGCCAACATTTGCAACATGGCTTACAATTCATTGTATAAAGCAGCAAAAAAGCACTAGACAAGATGGGTTTGCCCTAAATGGTTGTTGATTCCTCCTTAATTTTCTAGCTGCCATTGACAAATGCAGAAAGCACAAGAGTGATGACCTCGCCTGGGAACGGAGGCGAAGTACTGTAGTCAGACTGTTAAATCTCAGGGTCAGCAGTGTTATTTACCACCCACTCCTTCATGTCCTTGCTACCTCTAAAAGCATTTAGCTGATTGCAGCAGGCACAAAAAAAAAAAAGGAGGGGAGGATTATTTTACTAATTCTCAGATGTTCCAGCTGCCTCACTCTTCTTCATACTAAAGCTCACCAAACTCTCAAAGGAAATATATTTCCTATTATAAGCCCCCCTCCAATAGTAACAATGTTATAGTAACATGTTTCAAATAGCCAAAATACCCATGAGTGCCAATTATATTAATCCAATCTGATTTCACAATACCTACTATCTTGAGTGTTGGCACACTATGCAAACCTCCCAGCTGGTGGGATACAAATAACAGTATGTTGGCTTGTAAGGCAGTCTCTAGATATCCTAGCTGGCCTGGAAAACATGAACATACTAAGGGTACAACTAGGTACAAATAAGTGGAACAACTTGTCTGCAGAAGTTGTGAATGCTCCAACACTGGAAATTTTTAAGAAGACATTGGATAACCCTTTGTCTGAAGTGGTGTAGGGTTTCCTGCCTGGGCAGGGGGTTGGACTAGAAGATCTCCAAGCTCCTTTCCAACTCTGTTATTCTATTCTATTCTAGGCTTTGGTTGCACTTGTGTCACTTTGGTCAAATGTGCCAGAACTGACTGGTAAGATTTTTTACTGTTAATAGGGAATAATGCAAGTAGTGCAGGTGCAACTAAAGCTGATTTTTTAAAAAAAATTACTAAGAGGAAGTCCTGATGACCAAAGCATCAGAAATCATATCAACGGATCTCTTTGGTGATGATTGTGTTAAATAGAAGATTTGTGACCTAGAATGTAGAAAGAGTAAATGCTAAAGGGCATGCTTAATGACTCAAATGAAACAGAGAAAACAGGTATCTTCTGTGTTCTTAAGAGAGAGACACGGAGGCAACAGATTTACCATAGATGAAGGTGATTCATCTTGTGGAATAGAGTTAAGTGAAGGAATAGTTTAGTTATGAACAAAGGAGCTAAAATGTATGTCAGAATATATGAACTGACATTATCTAAATTGTTATGGTTGTGTAGGAAAGCAGGAATCTGTTGTTTGTTAATAGCTGCATGATACATGTCAGGGAATGGTGAAAATGGAAAATGTTTTGAGAAAAATGGAACAACTTTTGGAATAAGTGTAATTCAGGGGAAAACCTATTTTGCTAGGCGAAACAAATCGGTAGTGGGAATGAGATCAGAAAGCACCAAAAAAGAGACTGCATCCTTCAAAGACCCAAGACAAGATAAAAATGCAATAGTGATAATTCATACAGTATTTACTTAGAAGGAAGTCTGTCTTAAGTATGTGTTTCAAACATGCAGCTTATTCATGCATACATGAAGGAATATAATTTAAGAGCATGGTTGATACAATTGCTTACCACAAAAGACTGAGATAATTAGTAAAGGATACAAGAATGATAAGAGGATCTGTATATGAGATTAAAAATTTGGGGGAGGGGCTGGATTGGTTAAGAGTGGATCTTGAGAAAAAAATGGGCATGAACGAAAACTAATGAAAAAGAATAAAAGTGTGAATAGAATAGAATAGAATAGAATAGAATAGAATAGAATAGAATAGAATAGAATAGAATAGAATAACAACAGAGTTGGAAGGGACCTTGTAGTCTTCCAGTTCAACCTCTGGTCAGGAAGTGAAAGTATGAGATCAGAATGTAAAGATATTAGAAAGATAAAGTCTATAACTGAATGGAAAGTAGATTATGACAGATGTCCTGGAAGCTAGAATCAAGTAAAAATGATGATTTTTGCAAATGGCACAGGTGGCTGCAGAGTTCCATGAACAGGAAGTATGAAACAGTGGAATGAAGTGAGAGAGACTGTCAACAAGGGGAAAAAAACCACACCGGAAATGACTGCATCAAACATTGAAGTTGAGAGAAAGATATTGAAAAATGTGTCAATAAACAAGATAGCTGTAAAGAATGTTGTCAAAGAAAGCAAGGAATTGCTAAGATTTAAAGAGGCTGAGAAAATGTTGAAAATTTTGATGGCAATAAAAAAATGTTTGTGAAGCAAGTGAAAAAAGCTAAATGGGCGTAAAGAGGGACTAGATTTAAACACAAAAGTGATGAAATTATATGGGATTAAATTGAATTAATGGCATTCTGGAAAGTGTACTTTGGAAATCTATATGGAAATAATATGTTAAAAAGTGGAGCTGAAATAAATACTATTAAAAATTAGTGTCCAAGAAAATAATTTATGAAAAGGAAATAAATACTTTGTAAATGTTAAAAATGATAAACTTGAACATATTTATAGAATATAAATATAAATACAGATGTGTCACTGGATAAACACCAGAATCTGGACATGATTCTGTACAACTTGTTTAATGTATGGCTACATCTATGCCTGATGATTGGAAGTACGATGTTATTACACAAGAAAAAACATAACAAATATGAACACAAAACTACTGAGGAATTATTCCTTTAAATGTGTCTAGGAAAGTGTTTGGCAGAATTCTGATTGAAAGGGTTCAACAAATGAAATGCAATGTGCCTTCAGTATATAAGGAAAGGAGGTGCAGAACACATCTTTGTTCTCTAGTACATCACTGAGAAATACCACATATGAGTATCAGAAAGAAAGAAAAATTAAATTTTATTGCATGATTTAGAGAAAATACATAGTAGTTAGCAGGCTTAAGTTATGGAATATATTGTGCAAGTATGGACCTGAACCAGGAGCGGGTTCTAAAATTTTTTACTACCGGTTCTGTGGGCATGGCTTATTTTGTGGGCGTGGCTTGATGGTCATATGACAATTCTTTAGGATATAGCAGATGTACTGGTCTACCAGGCTTTTAACTGCTTGCAGAGCTGTACCGGTCTACCCACTTGTTTTTGGAGGCACCGGTCTACTACCAAACTGCCTTTTACCACTGATCAGCTGTAGGGCGGCCCTTTGAAGCCCCACTGCAAGAATTTAAACAGTTTTTCCTTATAGCCCATCAGCTGGGACTCAGGAGGCAGCAATAGATTGGGGGTGGGGCCAAATAAAAGGTAAGAATAACATGGGGGGTGGAGGGGGGCAGGGGGGGCAGAACCGGTTCGGTGACGTAATATCATCACTGCTACTGGCTCGGCAGAACCGGGAGGAACCGGGAGGAACCCACCACTGACCTGAACGTTGGTTGTCGAATGCAAAGATTTTGATGGGAATAAATTGCATCTTTAGCAGTGGTTTAACATTGAACAGTGAGACAAGGATGGTTGATATTCCCTTAGTTGTTTTATTACATTTATTATGCATAAAGTCACTTTTTGTGAGATGGGTGGCCATATAAATTTGATAAATAATTGGTAGACAGATGATAGACAGACAGCTAGGTTTGTAGTGCTGTTAGAAATAATAACAATGAGAGTATGAATCTGAACTGAAAGCTAAAATAGTTCTGTTTGACAGGGAAAATGGAGAGAACAATTGCAAAAAATAGAGCAATAAAAATGAATTTGTTGTATCCTGTTGGTAAATTCCTCTCAGATGTTGTTTCCAATGGCTGCCTCCCACCAGAATTCAAAAAAGCTAAAATAATATAACTTCTAAAACCTGTCAAACCTCAAGACAGTGTTGAAAGCTACTACCCAATCGCCCTTTTGAGCTCTTGCTGCAAACTCCTGGAAAAATTAATTATAAACAGGACAGATCCCATAATAGATGAACATCTGCCCATGGAACAAGTCGGCATCTGACAAGATGGAGCTATGTAGACCAGGTGTTAAGCCTAACAGGCTCTATTGAAACAGGATTCCAAGATCTCAAAACCAGAGCTGTGTTTGTAGACGACACAAGAAGGATGGGTTGTTATATAAACTGTGCCATATTATCCCCTGCAAAAATCTCTATCAACTAATTAATAACATGCTGAGTAATAGGTTATTTCAGATAATAATGCGGGACAATATAAATAAGGTAAGAAGACTAAACAACTGTCTCACACAAGGATCTGTAGTGGTACCTACACTATTCATCTTCTAATATATCAGATATGCTGGCGATAAGGGAACACAAATTTGGATATGCTGATGATTTGACCGAGTACAAGAAAAGCACATGGAGGTGGCTGACAGCCTCCTATCCAAAGATCTTAAAATCTTGGGAAAATTCTTCACTGATTGGAGGCTCACTCCTAGCATCAGCAAAATAGTAATCATGTGCTTCCACCTTAATAACAAACTAGCATATGAAGCTCCGAAGGTCTACTTAAACAACAACTTAATCCCCTATGATCCCCATCCAAAGTACCTTGGAGTAATGGACTCTCTCCTACAAGATACACTTAGGGAATACAGTGGTAAAAACCAATACTTGGAACAACATACTCCAGAAATTATGTGGAATTAATGGGAGCTTCAGCTGCCGCCCTGAGGTCATCAGTATTAGGATTTGTCATACTGTGCCCCTATGTGATTTAATAGCTGCCATACTAATAAGTTAGATGCCAGACTCAACACTATGAGGATTATAAGCGGATGTATTAAAACCACTCTGACTAGCTGGCTTCCTGTTGTGAGCCAAATAGCACTGCCAGCTTTACAAAGGCAAAATGCACTTGTGAGAGAACCAGAAAAATTATGAACAACTCACTCTTACCAATGCATGCTGACCTTCCTCATTTATCAACCAGAAGACTCAAATCCAGGAAGCCCCTACAGGCACTGGCACAACATCTGTTGGAGAACTTTAACATCGATTCCCAATGAAAAGCCAAATGGGTCACTGAACGCCCACATAGGAAGACATATAAATGACCCCACAAAAAAGGTGCCAAGCTATGAAATACCATGTCAGCAGTGCACAATCCTGAACAGGATTTACACCTCACACCTCTGCCGGGACTCACTATATAAATGGGGCATAGTATCTTCCCCTCACTGTGACTGCAGGGTCCCATGTCAAACTGTAGATCACATTGTAACTGGCTGTAAGCAACTGGCTGAAGGCATATACCAGTCTAGTATTTGATTTTTTAAAAAATATAAACAATGCTGCTCTTCAATGGTTAAATGGCCTAAGTATTGGTATTTGAACTTAGATCTTTTTAACATTTATATTTTATTGCGTTTATTAATCTAGGTGAAATGTTAATATATATAGCTACTCCATGTATGACATGCCATAAGTTAAATAAAATAGGTAAGTTGAATAATTTTAAGATATGCAAATATTCACAGAAAGTTAAAATAAACTGTTTAAAGAAACAAAGACAGCATAAATGCATGCATCTCTACCTTGTTATACGACAATAAGAGCTTGGTATATCAAGAGAAACAAAAAAGACTATAGTGGGAAGTAATTATTTGTGTTGTGTGTATGGCAAAACAAGAAGGAAGAGGGCCAACAATGAATGGGTGATATGTCCTGAATACAAAAGTGAGTGATCAGCTGAAAGAGGAACATACAGAGGGAATAAATGAGGACTGCAGCAAGGGTGAATGGGTTGACAGCTTTGGCTCATTTTCCTCTATAATTAAATGGAAAAATGTATTCTTGCCTTCTCTTTATCTAGTTTTAGGACTTATGTGGAGAGCAGATGTTTTAAGTTATATTGATGTAGAAATATTGAAAATTCAAAATTCACAAACTTTTAAGTACCACTGTACTTAAGATTGCTTAGTAAGCAGCACAATGCTAAATTAACTGCATTAGCTTGGAGAAGGTAGCAAATGAAGGCTTTCTGCAGAGAATTATAAACACTCATCTTTATGCCAGATAATTTTAATTTTTTTAATTTTAACTTCTGAAAAGTCTAATTCCAACATGGTAGTTACTATTTATTTCAAAGATACTTATTTCTATCCCTGTTTTCTTAAACAGTACTTTCAAAATATTTTAAAACATGTTCATAGTTCAAGTGAAACAAACGTTCAATGTAAAATAAAACAAAACAATTAGCATCACCACTAAAACTATACACATTCAGAATTATCTTTGTCTGGAGCCACTCCTTTTGTAGACCATACTAAAATTGGAACTGAACGGAAGTGAACTGGCAAACAATTGAATTCCTTTTTAATACTGGTATGTCATGTTTCAGCAATCAGCCTCAGTAATAACCTGTTCCACCTGTTCCAAAGCAGCTTAAACTCCCACCACTTTCAAAGAACTGCCAATAGCAAGATCTTATTAGAGAATTAATAACTGTAGTCAATGTAGTACTATTAAATCATCTTGCATAGAACTTTGGCCATTATATTTTTCATTTTGTGTCAATACTCTGCTGCAAAAATTGTTGCAGAAATTGCTATAGAACCCACCCACCCCTTTCCCCCCCTTCTCATAGTGATGTACTTTTCTTTTCCTTTTATAGCAAATCATACACGTACAATCATTTGTTTAGTGAACATTCAAAGTTATAAGAGCATTGAAAAAGTGACTTATGGCTGTTTTTCACACTTATGACCATTGCAGCATCCCCATGGGCACATGATCAAACTGGGGATCCTTGGTGACTAGCGTGTATTTATGACAAGGATCATGTCATCACCTTTTGTAACCTTCCCAGCTGGCTTCCAGTTAAGCAAAGTCAATGGGGGGAGCCAGATTTGCTGAATGATCATATGATTCATTTAACAATTGCAGTGTTTTGCTTAACAACTGTGGCAAAAAAGGTCATTAAATGGACCAAAACAACAATTGCCTTGCTTAGAAACAAACATTTGGGGCTCTATTGTGGTAATAAGCCAAGGACTACCTGTATAGGCTTGGGAAATCTTATGAACTTATTTCTAGATATCTGCATATAGCATTTTTATATGTTTTAATATGGACATTTCATGAATTTGCATGTAATCAACATCCATTTCTTCTTCTGTTTCTTAAGATCGTTTCTGGTTTTTGCTACCCTGTGATTGTAAATCAGTGACATTACATCATGATAACTTAACACACAGACTTATAAACTTCCCTATCCCAAGAGGGGGGAAAAGGTAAGGTTCAGCGAGAGTCATGTTACTTTCACCAATTTTCCTTCCTGTCTCCAACAAGACAGAAATAAAGCAATATATTTATTATTTATATAGCAATAGCTTCATAAAACAACGAAATTGGCAAGGATTTCCTCTAAACTGAAAACCATCACATTTCAGTCTCAAGCAATAGCGTCAAGAGGATAGCTTGGATTGTATGAACCATACGGTGAGCGCAGGTTGAGACAGATATTTAATCTGTCAACAGCCCTTGGACTATTTTAAGGAATTTACCGTTATGTCATTTAAATTGTAACTATCTTTTTAAGCCGACGTTAGGGCATTTTACCATAATAACGCGAGGGAGCATATATTTTACAAGCAGAAAACCCAGGGTTCAATCCCTGATAAACTAAACGGATCTGGCGACAGGGAAAGGGGTCTCAGAGACCCCGGCGTCCTGTCGCCAGTGGGAGTGGGTGAGGTGGACAAACGAGTGGCAGTTTCCAATGGCTCGGGGGTGTTGGAGAGAAGCCGGCTCGGGGCTAAAACGAGGGACAAGAGGACAGCGCAACGTGATCAAGCGCCGAGACGGGCTTCAGAAGGAGAACGCAGCGCAGGGAGCCTCTCCCAATAAACCCCATCCCGAGAGCCGAGGGGTAACGTTCAGGGGGACCCCTGAATAAAGAAGACGCAAAAAGCAATTCGGTCCAGGAGAGTCCATACTAGATTTCCGAAGGTTCGCTTTTATAGGGCGAGAGAGAAACCCAAGCATTAAACGGCACTTGGGGCAACTTCAGCGCTTCAGAAGCGCCTTTCCTCTCGCCCCGAATCCCCGCATGCTTTTCCACTCGTGTTTTCATCCAAAAGACGGATCTTTTCCCCGCTCGTCAAAAACTCTGCGCTGGTCTGGGGGAAAACCCGAGCTGGGCTTTTGCAAGCATCACCTGCACAACGCGCCGGGAAAAGAAGAAGCGGCTCAGGGAAGGAAGAGACCGGAGGGCTCCGGCAGACGCGGCAATGAGGGAGAATCGGGACAGCCAGAAGCCGCCGGGCAAAGAGCGACCAGAATCGAGGGAATCCCTTTCCCGCAACAGCGAAAACAGGAAACACCACCATCTTTACTGCGGGCAAAAGACGCCCTGACCTGCCCTGCCCGACTCACCAGGGGCTGCGAGAAACTGCCGTTCAGTTGCCCTCGCTTCCATTTCCTCCTCTGGACTAAGCGCCCGCGACGGAGCCGCGAGGGATTCGCAGAGTCTTCCTCTCCCGAATGCGCTTCTCGGGGGAGCAGCGCCCCTTCATCCATCGCGCCCCTTTCCGCGGTCCGCCTCCAGGGGGCGTGGCCCGAGAAAGGGGCGTGGCCGGTCAACCTGAATTCCTCCCCCCACTCCGCCCACGCAGCGGTTGGCTTCTGTTACTTCGCCTCAGCTAACAACATCTGACCCGTTCTAGATTTCCTAACTTAAAAGCATTCTTTGCAGCTAGGACATTCTCCCTCAAAGAGAGAGCGGTAGCTGCGAAGCTGAAATCTTCACTTATTCCAAAGGGGAAAAGGAACTGACTTGGCTTGAATGCCAAAATATTGTCAGGAAGCTTAACAATGCAGTGACAAACAGATGAGAGATGTCAGACCGCAAAATTAATGGAAACATTTTAATGGAAACATTTTGTGTATTTGTGCCTTCGAGTCAGTTTTAACTCCGAGCCTAGACAAGTCTCTGCAGTTTTCTTGGCAAGGTTCCCAAAGTGGTTTGCCCTTGTCTTCTTTCTAGGGCTGAGGGAGAGAGTCTGGCTCAAAGCTGCCCAGCTGGCTGGGATCAGAACTTGCAGTCTCCCAGCCCAATGCCTTAACCAAACCAGACTGGCTCTTCCAACATGGCGCTAATACAGGATTAAGACTGGAAGACTGGTTGCATGAAGGAACCAGAGGGAGGATGGGATCATTGTGCTGGAGGTGTTCAAGCAGAGATTCTATACCTGTTTATCAGGGATATTTTAATTTGGATTAATGGACTAAATAATGGAGTTGAATAGGGGACGCGGGTGGCTCAGTGGCTAAGACGCTGAGCTTGTCGATCAAAAGGTTGGCAGTTCAGTGGTTCGAATACCTAGTGCCGCGTAATGGGGTGAGCTCCCATTATTTGTCCCAGCTTCTGCCAACCTAAAGCACGTAAAAAATGCAAGTAGAAAAATAGGGACCACCTTTGGTGGGACGGTAACAGCATTCCATGCGCCTTTGGCGTTTAGTCATGCCGGTCACATGATCACGGAGACGTCTTCGAACAGTGCTGGCTCTTTGGCTTTGAAACGGAGATGAGCACTGCCCCCTAGAGTTGGGAACAACTAGCATATATGTGCAAGGGGAACCTTACCTTAATGGAGTTGGACACATGGCTAAGTTCACATGACATACTTTAATTCTTTTGGTTCTTAAATTATTTTTCTGGATTTGCACAGTACTTGCTAAATCATAAACCATAACTAGGATTAAATTAACCAAGCTTAGTAAGTTTTGCAGTTTCAGCCTCTAGATCTTGAACTAATAAGATTGTGTTACGTGAAATCAGACAGATGCTCTCATTTAAACCAGATATGAGCTACAAAAATTGAGATGACTACTAGATGATAGCAACACTATACTTTAACCATGGAATTATTACTGACTTAATGGCTTAAGTCTTTGAAATATTCACTTTAAGCAGTTGTTGGGAGACTGACATTGTAGTCAGTCTCTGTTGGTTTACATAAACGTCTTGGTTCCAAACTGGATCCTTGACTCACAAGCAATTACATTTTGTTTCATTACCTCCAGGTTATGTCCAAATTGTTCACTTGGGCAATTATCCAAGTTTAAGAACTACTGTGCCACATAGTCCCTCCCTACAGTACACTGCAAAGGTTTTATACTTTTTTTTGATACATCGATAAACTTTAAATCAATAGGACAATACACAAAGGAGAGGAACTCATAGAAACAATGATTGAAAGACCTTTCTGGTAAAATTTAATATTCAAGAGGCTGTGCTATGGACGGTGATTAAAAACAGAATTGGGTAGTACTTCTTGAGATATAAGTACTGAACAAAAATCTTAAGGAGTGTAGATAAGCATATTAAACAATATATACTTGCAATTAGGAAACGGTCAATTTTAGATGAGTTCCATCTGAGAAACTTAATCTCTTCAGCGTAGGCAGGGGAAAGATCCAGTAACATTGCAGATACTTTTGAATAACAATGGAATAGCAGGGAGGAAAATTCAAGGATATAGGAATAGGAAGTAAGAAAATATGAAAGTAGATTTCTTCTTTTCTAAAACCCAATTTGGTCACAAATAAAAGAAAATGAGAAGAAACTTTTCATTCTAAAGCTAAAATAAAAGTTTTTAAAAACCAGAAAAATATATAAAATTATAATCTATCCATAATTCCATACAAATTACAGTAAAATCCATGGAATGCATATAAAATATTCAAACATTAACACAATTATATATAAGCAGTCATGAAACAAAGAATCACACAATTAATGGTGACAACTCATCATCTCAAAGGCTCTCCAAAATAAATTTTCAATAACTTAAATAAGTCCAATAATGTGGGAGGTGATATGTTATATGAACCCAGTTGATTATGGTTTATTCTGTTAAACCATAGTTAACACAACATGAATTGACACAATGTGTGAATCTAGTTGCAGTGTACACTAGATTCTATAACAAACATCCCTAATTTCAGTAAATTATGCTCACTTAACTAATGAGCTCAATTTGCAATATTATTTTGCCTCCAATCACTAAACTTGTATTAGTGTTAAGAGCTCTGATGGCGCAGTGGTGTGATGGCGAATGCAATACTGCAGGCTACCTCTGCTGCTCACCGGCTGCCAGCAGTGGCAGATCAAATCTCACCAAGATCAAGGTTGACTCAGCCTTCCATTCTTCCGAGGTGGATAAAATGAGGACCCAGATTGTTGGGGGCAATATGCTGACTCTGTAAACCGCTTAGAGAGGGCTGCAAAGCACTGTGAAGCGGTATATAAATCTAAGTGCTACTGCTATTGCTATTAGGGTTTTAGATACCTGTTTTATCCTCATTGGTTATAAGGGAGGTAGCCTTTGATTTAAATAAAATTACAGGCTTCCTTAATCTGATGCTCTCAAGATGTTGGCCATGCAGATTGAGGCTGAAAGGAACTGTCTCACATCAGGTTGGGAGACAAAATACTTCCTCTTTATAGGAGAAGGGCATACATAAATCTAGGCTTCGTAGGCAATTTAAGAAAAAATTATATTGTAAATCCAAAAATATTATCAGATATGCAATAGCGGCAATATAGGAATATCCATATTTTATACCAATACCAAATCATTTTAATTGTCACCTGTACAATATAATCAAGAGCTACTTGATTTAGCAGAAAAAGTGTATAGTTGAACTTGGAAGATTGTACAACCCTTGCATTTTGAGGAACTGTTTGCCAGACTTTGGAAATGCGTATAAGAAGTATTTTCTTTCATTTTCTTTCATATATTCCTACTTTATTCCTTTTTGGCTTCTGAGGCAAAATATTACAAAAAGAGGTTGCTCTGAAAACCACACTGTGATTGGGTTTATTCAATGCTCTTTAACCATAGTTGAGTAACTCACAATTGACTGGTTCACAAATAACAAAAGATATGAACAAAAGACCTATAAATTATAATTCTTAGATTAATTTCTATTTCACAATATGTTATGTTTACATGTCATGTAAATGATATGTGGAACCATATCATCTTGACATAAGAATATATTTTAATAGAAGAAAATTATTTTCCATTTATTTTCCTAAATAGTCAAAAAAGATTCAAACTGTATTTTGCACTGTTTTTCCTACCCAAAGAGCACTTTTTCTTTTTTATACTCCTTTGTTGGTTGTTGCAGAACTGCACAAACAGATGGGTGAACCATAACACAATTCTCTTTCCAATTTGTCACATAACTTTATCTTCACATATAACTTGTATATACTTCCTGTTATCTCCGCAGACACATCTGTTTTTGTTCATGCAGACATCACTATCATACTCAGAATTCTTTGGGGAAAGTTTAGTCTTGCTTTGTCCTTGGGGAAAATAAGGTGAAGGAAAATTATCCTCTTATCAAGATTTTGTTAACAATTCTGCCTACAGCAATAGGGAAACAATTATCTTCCCAGTACTGAGCTTGTTGCAAAAGTAGAGAGTCGGGCTTCTTAATTAGGATCACTAGGATCAGGAGGAGGTTAATTCAGATGTGGTCCATCCATGAGATGAGATGGGTTTTAAGTAAGATACTAAAGAACTGGGCGATACAATCAAATAAAAATTTTTGTGGGTCTGAGGGACTGATTTCATAGTTTGCCTAGGGCACCAATTCCTGTGGCTAGTCTACTAGTCTAGGGACTTCACTGTTTTAACTTCATTCTACCTTCCTTCCATAGCCTGGCAAACTAAAGACATACTGAGAAAGAGGGGATAAAAGAATGATTCTTGTATGCCTTCTCTTCCAGCAAAACTGAACAGGAGCGTTTCCAAAGAATGACACTGAGGTTGGGGTAATCCAGAAAGAGGGGAAATAAGAGATCTTCAAGTAGTTCAAAGAGAGAAACTGGAAGGTAAACAAGAAAAGCAAAAATGTACTGTGATCACTGAGACACCACAGGCAGTCCATCCACCACTGCTGGCTGTACGGTATAAAAGCAAGGAAGAAACAGGAAGCCTCAGGGTCACACGTGGCTTCCAAACCTTGTTTTTCCAAAAATCCCATTTCTTCTAATCATAATTACAGAAAATCAAAGGCAGGTGAGAGGAAATATATTAAAATGTAATGTAAACCTTTAAATAGGTTGAGATGGTTTTATTCTCTACCTGAAACATAGGAACATAACCCAAGATCAAGGTCTAGCTAGTTAACTCACACCCTTAACTACTCTGCCTCAGTGCTGTGTCCATTGCAGTCTTCCAGCTCTTCCAGAATGTAAAATGAGGTTTCCCCTTCAATTATAGAGGAAAGGAAATTTTAATTACTGTGGATGTTTTGCCACAAGATTGCTGAACTGAGATATTCAAAACGACAGGAGCAGTTTTTGCTTTCTCAATTTTACTCAGGCTGTTAAAGGCTTATTTACTGTATTTTTTGGAGTATAAGACGCTCTGGACTATAAAACACACTTACCTTTTTTGGGGAGGAAAACAAGAAAAAAAATCTGCCTCTGCCTCCCAGCAATTTGCCTCCTTGCAGCAAACAGAAAACAGCCTGTTTCAGTTTCAGTTTCAGTTTCATCACAGCCTGATTAGCACAAGAAAAAAAAATCTGCCTCTGCCTCCCAGCAATTTGCCTCCTTGCAGCAAACAACCCGGTTCAATTTCAGCTTCAGCACAGCCTGATTAGTACAAGCAGCTGATTGTCAGTTGGATTGGCCTCCCAAAGATCATCTGTTTCAGGCTGCAGGGATTGCCATAGCCTATTGACGCCTCTGCACGCCCCATTTTCCAGGGGTGGTGATGGTGGCGGAGGGGCGGGACATCCACAGTAATTAAAATTTCCTTTCCTCTATAATTAAAGGGGAAACCTCATTTTACATTCTGGAAGAGCTGGAAGACTGCAATGGACACAGCACTGAGGCAGAGTAGTTAAGGGTGTGAGTGTATAAGATGCACCTAAATTTTCACCTTCTTTTATGGGGGGAAAAAGTGTGTCTTATACTCTGAAAAATACGGTATTTGTATAAAAGCAGCTTTCACTCAAAATATGTAGAATCATTCCTTTAAGCATAGGCATATCCGAGCAACAAATAGGGAGATTTATGTGGGAAAGTCAGAAGGATGAAGCTACACAGTTCCTCTCTGGAGTCAGGGTCAGTAACTCTGCAGATCTGTAAACAATACCTATAGTTTTATTTAGAGGTAAGATTAACCTATGATGGAGTAAAATAGTGTATGAATGATTTAAGAATGCAGTAATAAGTTAAACAGATTAGCAAAGAGATGTAGGGGCATACAATTATCTTTTCACCCAATTACAAAGAAATGTTTTTCCATAAAGCTGCATAGAATAAAGGAAGCCATTAATGAAGTTAGGACATTAGCATGGCTATTGGTTTGATACTGTAAAAGAATTTAAACCCACTTTAATATTAATAAATGTTTTAAGTAAATAGTTAGCAAGCACTAGAAACAAGTAGTTACAAAAGAAAAGTTTCTATATGGTTATGTGTGGTTAAGTTTCAAGAGGAAGTTGATCAAAGTAGCTAGAGCCAGATGCAAGCTGTGGTTTGACATTTAGCAGATAATATAATGGGTAATAATAGTAATATCATTAAATAATTAAATTTATAGCCCAGGCAACTCACTCTGGCTGAGATAAAATAGCAACACTAATCTGTCTTAAGCTTTATCTTTGTTTTTTGTAATAAATTTGTACCCTATCACATTTATAATTCTGTTGGACTTCTAGGGAAGAAATGGCAGACTGCTGAAAGATGAAGAATGGAGCCAACGACTGCAGTGGATTGAAGAGCTGGTGGATAGACTACCTTTTTGATAATTTCTCTCTAGACAAGGAAAGGACTTAAGATCACACACAAATGTTCCAGACAGCAACTCCTTGTGACGAGTCTGTCAAAGTATAGTCTTCACTAGGTTTAAAGGTCTGGGAAACATGCAGATAGCCATCTTGCTAAAACTTCAGCAACACCTTTGAAATGACACTTCCTTTTCTAATTACATAAAAACTGTTTGTTAATTGCTATTTTGCTACTAGGAACCTTGGGATCGAAAGGTTTTACAGCATCAGGTGAGTTTCCTTCAATCCTTAGCAAAAGAAATTTTAACTATAAATTTAATTATAATTTTTTTTAAAAAAAGGAATAAACGTAAGCTTTGATGTTAGAAAATTACAAACAAACCAAGGAGCCAGATAAATTTGAAATATGATTTTGGAATTATAAAAAAAATCCTTCCTGTAATTATATATTATAATTTATAAAAAAAAATCCTTCCTGTAAGAAAATGCTTTTTTGATTAAAAAAAAAAAATACAATAACTCTTTAAAAATTGGACACTAGAGAGAATTAGAGGTAAGTAAGGATTATAATTAAAGGAAAACAACATTCAAACTCAATTTAGAGTACAATTACAGAATGAAGCAAAATATTTTAATATTGGACATACTAAAGGATATTTTTGAACAATGGACCCGGAAGTTAATTTTAATAGTTTCTGCCTTTATAGATAATTAGTGTTGAAATGACATGGAAGAGGAACGAGTTCTATCTGATAAAATTAAGACTGATTTGAAAGTGTGTTTCAAAATGACAAACTACAAGAATGACATAGAAAAAGAAGTTCTACTGGACATATAAAAGAAACCAACTGATGTCTTAATAATTAAAAGGGATATAAAATAATACACTAAGAGAGTGTTCTATATGATTCCCTATGTTAGATTTATAAAAGAGACTTTAATAAGTCTCTGAAGACTTATTAAACTCTTTAATAAATTTTGAAGAATTTTCTGAAGAAATGGTTTTAAGATTATAAATGGAGAAGGAATATATAGTAAATTGATTTAATCAAAGTTAAAATAGATATGTATTTTATCTCTGGTAATCCTTAATGGACTTTTGCTAACATCAGGACTAAATTGATGGGGTTTTATAGATTTGTTTACAGATAAGAGATGGGATATAGGAATAAGGGATTGTTTGTTGCATTTTAAGAGAAGGTTGTATGTACTAAAATTATTTATACTTGTGATGAAGGGAAAAGACACCCCTTGATATATTTTTTCTTTTTTTATTTACTATATTCCTATTTCTGTTTTATACTCTATTTGTCAGTCCCAAGCCCAAAGATGACATATAAAACC
This sequence comes from Pantherophis guttatus, assembly GCF_059756535.1. NCBI lineage: Eukaryota > Metazoa > Chordata > Lepidosauria > Squamata > Colubridae > Pantherophis > Pantherophis guttatus. The sequence continues at coordinate 204,034,343 of NC_142064.1, read as the reverse complement.
AATCTAGTCCAATCCTTTATTGTTTGCACATAATGGACAGAATCTTCTCAAACTAAGCTATAACCTTCTAACCTACTAAATATATCTTGAGAAATTCTAGGGTGTGGATACCCTGAATCTCCTCCCACATACTCCATCTGGCTCAGGACTGCTGCAGTTTCTTAATGTAGGTCTCTTTCTGATGAGATTTACTGCCTGCCTTGGAAAAAATATGTGTTGTCAAAACTCCTATCCACTGATTCTCCGGATACACATTCTACCACACTATCTGTTTTTTATATTTTTCTATTTCTTTTTTTCCCCTTCTATTTTTATTTTTATTCTTTTTAAAGTTTTTATTAGTTTTTACTATTATAGTTGCAATCTTTAATAAAATTAAAATTCTGTTATTTTTCTTGTTGAGGGTCAATTTGGTGTAACGATTAAAGCGCCATGTTAGAAACTAGGAGACCAGGAGTTCTAGTCCTCCATTCAGCATGACAGCTTGCTGGGGGACCTTGTGGCAATCATATTTTCTCAATCCCAAGAAGAAGGCAGTGGCAAATCACTTCTGAAAAACTCTTGCTAAGAAAATGGCATAGAACATAGTTCAGCAGTCACCAGGAGTCAATGACAATTTTTGACTCAAAGACAAAAAAGACCCCGTTTTGTTGAATTCTTATTCCAGAAAATTGGCCCTGCCCAATGTACAATACCCAATGAAAATGCACACTGAGGTGGAGATTACAAAAGACTTTGTTCTGAGCAGGACACAGGGGATCACTCCCACTAGGCCTGTGTAAAGACCACACCTTAAACAATACATTTTAATAAGTTTACTCACTCATAAGCCCCATAAGCTATCCCTTAAGACCACCCAAAAGAGCAACCTACCTTCATTCCCTATACATATATGTATATATACTTGCATATATCATGTATATATGCACATATAGAATAATGCATATATCAACCTTCCATCCTTTGCATACACACACACACACACACACACACACACACACACACACACATCCTTGACTGGCTCAAGGTTGACTCAACCTGAGTTGAGAATTGGAAGGTTGATTCAGCCTTCCATGCTTCTGAGATCAGTAAAATGAGGACCCAGATTATTGGAGACTATATGTTGATATTGTAAACTGCCCAGAGAATACTGTAAAGCATTATGAGGCAGTATATAAGTCTATTGCTATTTCTACACACATGCATACACATGCACACACACACATATGATGTATATATGTATATATACACACACATGTATGTGTGTGTACATGCATGTGAGTATATGTATATCAGTGGTGGGATTCAAATTTTTTTTACTACCGTTTCCGTGGGCATGGCTTGGTGGGCATGGCTTGGTGGGCGTGGCAGGGGAAGGATACTGCAAAATCCCCATTTCCTCCTGATCAGCTGGGACTCGGGAGGCAGCGAATAGATGGGGGCGGGGCCAGTCAGAGGTGATATTTACTGGTTCTCTGAACTACTCAAAATTTCCGCTACCGGTTCTCCAGAACTGGTCAGAACCTGCTGAATACCACCTCTGATGTACACACACACACACACACACACACACACACACACACACACACACACTAATCATTTACACAATTCCAGCATTTGCTAATCACAGGTTCCCTTTTTCTATGCAGCTGCACTTTCTCTTGACTTCATTTGAGGTTTCATCAGAGTAAGCATTCCTGACGGTTTTACTGACTAAGATATTTTCATTAACCCTTATAGTCTACCAACTGATCGCAAAATGTCTGCAAAGCTAAAATAGAGATTCCTGAGAGATACTATTTTTTTAGGGGAAGGTGTCTTTTGACCTTTCCTTCACCTGTATATTGGTGTTGGAGGTTTTGCCCATGGAATGTTGCTTGACATTTCCATGTGTACTTCACATGGCTTTGCAAACTATAATACTGTGTTTGGAGATTTAAATACTCTGGTATCTTGCTTGAGTAGCATGAGAATTTATCAGTATACAAAATGAATCAACATATTGAATCATCTTTCACAGACAAAATCTCTCTTAGGGTTAGGAGCAAAAAAATAAATAAAACACCCCCACAAAACAAAAACAAAAAAAGCCTTCTAAATCAAGAAGGCAGCAGGAACCAGCAGTTCATGTTTTTTAAAACTTTTTAAAACAGAGTCCCTTGGGAGTGGGGCGGCATAGAAATGCGACAAAATAATAAATAAATAAATAAATAAATAAATAAATAAATAAATAAATAAATAAATGCATGCTGCAAAGGTTGATTCCATGTTCAATTCAACTTAACTGGAACTTCATTTTTGATATGCCAGGTTAAATGTTCATGCTTTTACTTCTCATTTATATGCAATATTCTCCAAACACAATCAAATAAAAGGAAATTGCCATAAAGAATCAAAAGTCTTTCTCTTGGGCTTCCATTTTAATTAGGGCTCTGAGGGGGAAAACCATTCTCCCTCCTGTCTGGCCACTCCTTCTGAATTACTTGTGTCTATTGCAGGGGTGGGTTCTAAATCTTTTTTACTACCATTTCTGTGGGCCTGGCTTATTTTGTGGGTGTGGCTTGGAGGTCATGTGACCGGGTAGGCGTGGCTAGCTGGTCATGTGACCGGGTAGGCGTGGCTAGCTGGTCATGTGACCGGGTGACCATGGCTAATGTATAGGGACTACTCAGACCATGTATAGGGACTACTCAGAGGGCTGAAAAAAGTCATTTCTGACAGGTCCTCGCACTTTTGACTGGTCCTCACACTTATGACCATCCTCACATTTATGCCCGTGCAGCATTCTTAACAACCATGTCACTCATTTCACAACTGCTTCTCTTCACCATGGTGATAAGATAGGAAAAAAAATGTAAAATGTGAGGACAGTCGTAAGTTTGAGGACTGGTCAAAAGTGCGAGGACCAGTCAAAAATAACTTTTTCAGCCCTCTGAGTAGTCCATATGCACAAAAGGACTACCCAGAGGGCTGAAAAAAGTCATTTCTGACAGGTCCTCGCACTTTTGACTGGTCGTCACACTTATGACCATCCTCACATTTATGCCCGTGCAGCATTCTTAACAACCATGTCACTCATTTCACAACTGTTTCTCTTCACCATGGTGATAAGATAGGGCAAAAAACGTAAAATGTGAGGACAGTCGTAAGTTCGAGGACTGGTCAAAAGTGCGAGGACCAGTCAAAAATAACTTTTTCAGCTTTCTGAGTAGTCCATATGCATAAAAGGATACAGCAATAGAGAGGGATGAAGGAAGGGAAGGGAAATTAGAGTAGGAGTGAAGGTAAGAGAGGGAGGAAGAGAGGAGGAGAAAGAGAAAGAAAGAGGAAGTAGGGAGGAGAAGAAGGGGGGGAAGAGAAAGTAAGAAGGAAAGAAAAGAGAGTGGTGGTAGGTTTGAGGAGAAAGATTGCTGTACAATAAAAAAGATGAAAGGGAAGAAAGCCAACCCCAAACAAATATAAAGATATTAAGATAAAGAATGAATTGTTAAGATAAAGAATAAAAGAGAACAAATATGAATAAATAGCAATAATTAGAAACACATACAAACATACAGTGTATTTTCTTTGAACAGAGTATTTGGCTGGTTCACAAATTTAAACAGTGTTTAGTCATTTCAATTAAATTTACAATTTCTATATTTCCTTTTTGCCATATTTATTCATCTATTTTTTTAAAAAAACAATATTACCCTTCATCCTCATCTTTAATCTTAAATCAAATTCATTTTTTCCCTTCTATTCTATATTATACCCCTTCCCATTGTCATCTATTTTTATATCCATCCTCACATTGGTTAATTATGTAATTATGTAATACAGTTTTTTAATACAAATTCAACATTTTAATATAAATCAATTAGTTATATAGCTATCTTTTTTTGTATATTAATCAATATGAACATGAATATTCCAATTATTTCCATGCAATCCAATTTCTTACAAATCAATTAATTATATTTACCAATAATAATAAACCAAGTAACTTCCCCCATATATTTCTCCAAACCACAACTTAACCATTTCTGCTTTCAACACAATATACAATTAATAGTATCTCAATTATTACAATTCCCTAGTTAAATAGAGCTTTTTTTCTTTTGTGTTTTAAAATCTTGAACTCTCCTCTTTTGCCCTAAATTTCCCATTGTTTGCAGTTCTGCACCTACCTTTTTTGGAGAGGAAAAAGAAAAAGAAATCTCTCTCTGCCTCATTTTGTAACGATGCAGCAAAGACCCTGCTTTACTTTCAGTTTCGTTTTTTCAGCATAGCTAGGGAAAAAAAAAATCTGCTCCAGCACTCTGCAGCTAGCAACAACAGAGCTCTGCGCAAAACAGCTGAGAGCAAATCAGTGAGAGTCAGGAGGCCGATCTAATCAACTTGTGCTAATTAACCTATGCTGAAGCTGAAACAGGCTGTTTTTTCTATTTTTGCAGGCACCGGTCTACTCATTTGTTTTCTTTTAACACTGATCAGCTGTAGGGCGGTCCTTTGAAGCCCCGGGGCAAGTGTTTAAACAGTTTTTTTCCCTCTAGCCATCAGCTGGGACTCAGGAAGCAGCAATAGATTGGGAGTGGGCGGGATAAGCGACCGGCGACCGGGCCGGGAACCGATTCAGGGGCGTGGCCAGCCAATCTTATTACCAGTTCTCCGAACTACCAGTTCTTGCGATCCGGTGCAACCCACCACTGGTCTATTGCCATTAATAGTGATTTTCTTTTCCTTAAAAAACACTTGGAACTTTCTCCCTGTCCTTTTTGTCCCATTTTAGCATTTTAATGGCGTCTCTCAGATCAACGCAACATGCAGAGGCGCCTGTAACATGTTTTCTCTTCTAAATATATGTTTTCATTTCATTTTACTCAGTCCCATGGAAAACAAGTTATTAAAAAAAATAGCCTAAAAATCTGTGCCATTGAAAAATGGTACTCTCAATCTTGCATGCTTTCCACCCTGAACATGTAGAGATATTTAATGAAACCTTGCTGCAATTGCAAAGGATTGAATTTGTTCTGTGTATTAAAAAAAAGCTTGAAAAGGGTTTATGGGTGGGACAGCTCCCAATGGTTTTCTCTGGAATTGTACTGTGTCCCATCTTTTTCCACCTCCTCCTTGTGACCTTCAATTAATATATCAGACAAGAGACAGACATGGTAGTATAAATCTTACAAAATCTGGAGGAGGGAAAGGAGGAAACAGACAGGAGCAAGAAAATACATGCACTTCAAACAATGAAAAATAAATAGTAGAAGAGGAATAGAAATCTCTCAACTTCCTTGATTTCTCACAAAATCCATACAAAACTCACAAAGACCAGAGTAAATGGTGAATGCGATGATGGCCAACGCCTGTATCACTAAAAAGTCCAGCTTTTTAAAGAGACAACATATAATTCCCAAACTTTTTCTGTTTATTCAATAGGTTCTCACACTGATTTTGTTTTATGTACTTTGCACACACATTTATACAGATGAATACACAAACAAACAGCAAACCCACCAATGCCTTAGCATTGGCAATGTAACAAAAACATTTCCACGCTTGTGTTTGCATGGAATCTATCACAATCACAAAAATTCTTCCTCCCTACTTCGCAACTGGAACAAAAAATTGTTCATGTGGAATCCAATTGACAGGGAGACAAATAAACAAAACATGATGTTTTATTAATTATATATGTAACGTGGCATAGTAGTATTTGCTTCATATTAGTTTTGATGGCTTTCAATTGCAGACTTGCAATACTGCAACAAAAAACTTCTATAACTTAAAAAAACATCTAAGCTGTACATGTTTCAAAGTTCTTTCAATATGTGGTGTAAAATGCATCATGAGTTTTGTTAGAGCTCTGAACAAAGGTGCTTCTTTGAAGACTCTTAATAGGATTAATTTTGATCCTTGACCAAATTAGAAGGAAAAGATCTGGAGACAATGATATAATTGATTGCTGCATTGAAGGAGCATGTTTCATTCAAAAGTTGTGGCCAGAAATTAAAGTAGCCCAGTTTTATGTTGTATACTATCTCTCTCTCTCTCCCCCTCCCTGCCCTCCCTCTCTCTCTCTCTTTCTCTCTCTCTCCCTCCCCCCTCCTTCAGAAGTTTCAGTTGACAACAATTAAAAGTTCTCCATTTTGTCCAATTCATTATAATCATTGAAAAGCTGTGCCAATTTTTCTTTAAGTAAGGTTATCTGTTGATTTTGAAAAAGAACAGTGCAGCTGCTTCTGTGGGAGTGTTGACTGCTTTCAGTTGTGCTAGCTTTTCATGTTTTTGTGTGTGTGATTTCATTATCTGTAGTCTAGTTGATTTTTTTTTACAAAGTGGAAAACTTCTGAGGTTTTATCCCATGTGCTTATACATTCCTTCTTGACTTGATCTGCTGTCAGTGATGAATATAGCTCCTTCTCCAACTGGCCTTCACCCCTTGTTTTGCAGGTGGAAGCGCCTGCATAATTGCAGGTTCTGCACTCCCACTCTATTCTCCTCTGATATATTCCTGGAGGCCAAAGTTTGGAGCCAGGTCACCCTGATCTCTTCACGCAGATGGGGTAGCAGATCAAGGGAAGGGGTGAAGGGCATCGTTTTTTAAACATCTCAGTTTGCACTCAGGCTGGCCCCAGCAGTCTTGAGTCAAAAGGAGTCCCACTGCCACCACCTCTCCTCCCAGGAAAGACATCCAATGTATTTGTAAATTTCCCTGTGCACAGTATGTCAGCTCAGTTTTACTATTTCCATTGCTCCATATATTTAACCATTCCCACTGAAAAGCAGTGTTTCATAAACTTTGGAGCCTCCTGCACAATGCCCGAGACTGCAAATTTCTCATTTGCATTCCTCCCAGAGATTCTTACATTTCCCCTTCAAATTATTTATCTGTATAATTTCTATCCACATCGGGATTTGGAGAGTATTCTTGGCTGGCCTTCCCTTTTCCTTTCCTGTGTTGATTATTGTGGTCCTTGTATTCATGTCTTAGCTTGTTTCTGACCAGGGAGGAACAAGACTTGGGGAAAGTCTTTGTTCGACACAGAAAGCTCATACTCACCCACCCAAAGCCAAATTCCCCTTTCCTTTCCAATGACCTTCCGTCATTGCTCAGTTGAGCACATAGCAGAGCAGGGGCAGCTGAGAACTGGAATGAAAGGGGCCATATTCAACAAATCTCTCTAGCTAAAATAGACTTTTAGACCCAGACTGCTGCCTTACACACACTTCTAAACAGTGTCCTTATGTGGCAGTGGAAATGGACATGGACTCAATCTCACAAAACTCACCCTATGTGGTGCCGCAGCTGTTACTTCTGGTTGCAGTTCAAAGACTGTGAATCCCATTCTAACACCAGGTTCTGTGGAATCAAACATAGGAAACCCCGCCCCGTGCAAATAATTAAGGCTCACTGCAGTTATTTATTCAGTGCACACTGGAGGAATTTCCCTCCAGAAAATAGTGGGAGGTATTCCTACAGATAAAAGGATGCACTCATAAATACATTTCAGGAAAAGAGGAAAAATTACAGTCATACATATACATAGACAATAGATAATATAAGCATAAATATTCATAATCAGTAAGCCTAAATTACTTCTCTGTTCATTTTCTCTTATTATCGTCAAGAAAGAGTTACAGGTAATCCTCGATTTACAGCAGTTCATTTAGTGACTATTCAAAATTACGTCACTGAAAAAAGTGACTTATGACTGGCCCCTTTGCGAATCGGTAGTAAAGGTAAGTAGAACCCACCGCTGAACTTACCAGCTGAAGCGGTTCACTTAAAATCTATGGCAAGAAAAGTGATAAAATGAGGCAAAACTCACTAACAAATGTTTCACTTAGCAACAGAAATTTTGGGCTCAATTGTGGTTGTAAGTGGAGGGCTACCTGTATAAAAGAAAAACAGTTAATAAAAAGAAAGTATCAGTTCCATTCCCACAGCAGTTTCCATAACTATACTGAGAAGTGAGAACTTCAAGGCCCGAATTAGCATACATTCCTTCTACCTTTCTGCCTTGCTAACACGCTCCTACTCCTCCAGGAACTGTTTTCCTCCCACTCCTTCAGGAATTGTTTTCCTTACAGTAGACAAAGCAAAGCTCATCTTGACGATAGAAAGTTTGTTAGTCAGAAATGGGATGGAATAGCAGTTCATTTGTACAGATTTTTCTCCAAAAATATACTGTACATAAAATATCAATCTTTGTGTGTACTCTTGATGAAATACGATTTTCAAACACTAACATTCTTACAAAAATAAATCATTGCCATAAGCACACAATGTGGATTATTAATTTATAGCATCTTGTATGACAGGTCCGTCAAACTGGATTTCTTCAAGGGCCGGATCAGCATTGTAGTTCTCCGTGGGCCGGCTGAGGGAGGGGACAAGATGGGACAGATGCCTCCTGCAGCACTTTGCCTGCCAAAATGGGGCACTCTGTTCTGGCTGACAGAGGCACCGTGGACCGGTCCTTTGCTATTTCCAGGCTGGCCCCGTGGGCCAGATTTAAGCATCCCTTAAAGCAGGCCTTGAGTTTGAAACCCCTGTTCGTATGTTAGCAAGTTATTAAATGTGCTTTTGGTTACCACTAAAATAAATTCAGATTATATGCCAATAAACTCTTGAAATCCCACTTTTGCAAAATTTTGATTGCATTCTATTGTAGTATAAGGTGACCAGATTTTAACATTGGTAAAGAGGGACATTGTGGGCGTGGCTTATTTTGTGGGCGTGGCTAGCTGGTCATGTGACTGGGTGGGCGTGGTTAGCTGGTCATGTGACTGGGTGGACGTGGCTAGCTGGTCATGTGACCGGGTGGCTATGGCTATGTGTATAGGGTAAGGTGAACAGATTTTAACATTGGTAAGAAGGACACCATTGTGGGCGTGACTTATTGTGTGGGCGTGGCTTGGAGGCCATGTGACTGGGTGGGCGTGGCTAGCTGGTCATGTGACTGGGTGGATGTGGCTATGTGTATAGGGACTACTCAGAGGGCTGAAAAGTCATTTCTGACAGGTCCTCACACTTTTGACTGGTCCTCACACTTATGACCATCCTCACATTTATGCCCGTGCAGTATTCTTAACAACCATGTCACTCATTTCACAACTGCTTCTCTTCACCATGGTGACAAGATAGGGCAAAAATGTAAAATGTGAGGACAGTCGTAAGTTCGAGGACTGGTCAAAAGTGTGAGGACCAGTCAAAAATAACTTTTTCAGCCCTCTGAGTAGTCCATATGCACAAAAGGACTAACCAGAGGGCTGAAAAAAGTCATTTCTGACAGGTCCTCGCACTTTTGACTGGTCCTCACACTTATGACCATCCTCACATTTATGCCCATGCAGCATTCTTAACAACCATGTCACTCATTTCACAACTGCTTCTCTTCACCATGATGACAAGATAGGGCAAAAATGTAAAATGTGAGGACAGCCATAAGTTCAAGGACTGGTCAAAAGTGTGAGGACCAGTCAAAAATAACTTTTTCAGCCCTCTGAGTAGTCCATATGCATTAAAGGATACAGCAATAGAGAGGGATGAAGGAATGGAAATTAGAATAGGAGTGAGGGTAAGAGAGGGAGGAAGAGAGGAGGAGAAGGAGAAAGGAAGAGGAAGTAGGGAGGAGAAAAAAAGGGTGGGGGGAAGAGAAAGTAAGAAGGAAAGAAAAGAGAGTGGTGGTAGGTTTGAGGAGAAAGATTGCTGTACAATAAAAAAGATGAAAGGGAAGAAAGCCAACCCCAAGCAAATATAAAGATATTAAGATTAAGAATGAATTGTTAAACTTTAAAGAATAAAAGAGAACAAATATGAATAAATGGCAATAATTAGAAACACACATACAAACATACAATGTATTTTCTTTGAACAGAATATTTGGCTGGTTCACAAATTTAAACAGCGTTTAGTCATTTCAATTAAATTTACAATTTCTATATTTCCTTTTTGCCATATTTATTCCTCATCTATTTTTTTAAAAAAAACAATATTACCCTTCATCCTCATCTCTAATCTTAATCAAATTCAATTTTTCCCTTCTATTCTATATTATACCCCTTCCCATTGTCATCTATTTTTATATCCATCCTCACATTGGTTAATTATGTAATTATGTAATACAGTTGTTTAATACAAATTCAACATTTTAATATAAATCAATTAGTTATATAACTATCTTTTTTGTATATTAATCAATATGAACATGAATATTCCAATTATTTCCATGCAATCCAATTTCTTACAAATCAATTAATTATATTTACCAATAATAATAAACCAAATAATTTCCCCCATATATTCCTCCAAACCACAACTTAACCATTTCTGCTTTCAACACAATATACAATTAATAGTATCTCAATTATTACAATTCCCTAGTTAAATAGAGCTTTTTTTCTTTTGTGTTTTAAAATCTTGAACTCTCCTCTTTTGCCCTAAATTTCCCATTGTTTGCAGTTCTGCACCTACCTTTTTTGGAGAGGAAAAAGAAAAAGAAATCTCTCTCTGCCTCATTTTGTAACGATGCAGCAAAGACCCTGCTTTACTTTCAGTTTCGTTTTTTCAGCATAGCTAGGGAAAAAAAAAATCTGCTCCAGCACTCTGCAGCTAGCAACAACAGAGCTCTGCGCAAAACAGCTGAGAGCAAATCAGTGAGAGTCAGGAGGCCGATCTAATCAACTTGTGCTAATTAACCTATGCTGAAGCTGAAACAGGCTGTTTTTTCTATTTTTGCAGGCACCGGTCTACTCATTTGTTTTCTTTTAACACTGATCAGCTGTAGGGCGGTCCTTTGAAGCCCCGGGGCAAGTGTTTAAACAGTTTTTTTCCCTCTAGCCATCAGCTGGGACTCAGGAAGCAGCAATAGATTGGGAGTGGGCGGGATAAGCGACCGGCGACCGGGCCGGGAACCGATTCAGGGGCGTGGCCAGCCAATCTTATTACCAGTTCTCCGAACTACCAGTTCTTGCGATCCGGTGCAACCCACCACTGGTCTATTGCCATTAATAGTGATTTTCTTTTCCTTAAAAAACACTTGGAACTTTCTCCCTGTCCTTTTTGTCCCATTTTAGCATTTTAATGGCGTCTCTCAGATCAACGCAACATGCAGAGGCGCCTGTAACATGTTTTCTCTTCTAAATATATGTTTTCATTTCATTTTACTCAGTCCCATGGAAAACAAGTTATTAAAAAAAATAGCCTAAAAATCTGTGCCATTGAAAAATGGTACTCTCAATCTTGCATGCTTTCCACCCTGAACATGTAGAGATATTTAATGAAACCTTGCTGCAATTGCAAAGGATTGAATTTGTTCTGTGTATTAAAAAAAAGCTTGAAAAGGGTTTATGGGTGGGACAGCTCCCAATGGTTTTCTCTGGAATTGTACTGTGTCCCATCTTTTTCCACCTCCTCCTTGTGACCTTCAATTAATATATCAGACAAGAGACAGACATGGTAGTATAAATCTTACAAAATCTGGAGGAGGGAAAGGAGGAAACAGACAGGAGCAAGAAAATACATGCACTTCAAACAATGAAAAATAAATAGTAGAAGAGGAATAGAAATCTCTCAACTTCCTTGATTTCTCACAAAATCCATACAAAACTCACAAAGACCAGAGTAAATGGTGAATGCGATGATGGCCAACGCCTGTATCACTAAAAAGTCCAGCTTTTTAAAGAGACAACATATAATTCCCAAACTTTTTCTGTTTATTCAATAGGTTCTCACACTGATTTTGTTTTATGTACTTTGCACACACATTTATACAGATGAATACACAAACAAACAGCAAACCCACCAATGCCTTAGCATTGGCAATGTAACAAAAACATTTCCACGCTTGTGTTTGCATGGAATCTATCACAATCACAAAAATTCTTCCTCCCTACTTCGCAACTGGAACAAAAAATTGTTCATGTGGAATCCAATTGACAGGGAGACAAATAAACAAAACATGATGTTTTATTAATTATATATGTAACGTGGCATAGTAGTATTTGCTTCATATTAGTTTTGATGGCTTTCAATTGCAGACTTGCAATACTGCAACAAAAAACTTCTATAACTTAAAAAAACATCTAAGCTGTACATGTTTCAAAGTTCTTTCAATATGTGGTGTAAAATGCATCATGAGTTTTGTTAGAGCTCTGAACAAAGGTGCTTCTTTGAAGACTCTTAATAGGATTAATTTTGATCCTTGACCAAATTAGAAGGAAAAGATCTGGAGACAATGATATAATTGATTGCTGCATTGAAGGAGCATGTTTCATTCAAAAGTTGTGGCCAGAAATTAAAGTAGCCCAGTTTTATGTTGTATACTATCTCTCTCTCTCTCCCCCTCCCTGCCCTCCCTCTCTCTCTCTCTTTCTCTCTCTCTCCCTCCCCCCTCCTTCAGAAGTTTCAGTTGACAACAATTAAAAGTTCTCCATTTTGTCCAATTCATTATAATCATTGAAAAGCTGTGCCAATTTTTCTTTAAGTAAGGTTATCTGTTGATTTTGAAAAAGAACAGTGCAGCTGCTTCTGTGGGAGTGTTGACTGCTTTCAGTTGTGCTAGCTTTTCATGTTTTTGTGTGTGTGATTTCATTATCTGTAGTCTAGTTGATTTTTTTTTACAAAGTGGAAAACTTCTGAGGTTTTATCCCATGTGCTTATACATTCCTTCTTGACTTGATCTGCTGTCAGTGATGAATATAGCTCCTTCTCCAACTGGCCTTCACCCCTTGTTTTGCAGGTGGAAGCGCCTGCATAATTGCAGGTTCTGCACTCCCACTCTATTCTCCTCTGATATATTCCTGGAGGCCAAAGTTTGGAGCCAGGTCACCCTGATCTCTTCACGCAGATGGGGTAGCAGATCAAGGGAAGGGGTGAAGGGCATCGTTTTTTAAACATCTCAGTTTGCACTCAGGCTGGCCCCAGCAGTCTTGAGTCAAAAGGAGTCCCACTGCCACCACCTCTCCTCCCAGGAAAGACATCCAATGTATTTGTAAATTTCCCTGTGCACAGTATGTCAGCTCAGTTTTACTATTTCCATTGCTCCATATATTTAACCATTCCCACTGAAAAGCAGTGTTTCATAAACTTTGGAGCCTCCTGCACAATGCCCGAGACTGCAAATTTCTCATTTGCATTCCTCCCAGAGATTCTTACATTTCCCCTTCAAATTATTTATCTGTATAATTTCTATCCACATCGGGATTTGGAGAGTATTCTTGGCTGGCCTTCCCTTTTCCTTTCCTGTGTTGATTATTGTGGTCCTTGTATTCATGTCTTAGCTTGTTTCTGACCAGGGAGGAACAAGACTTGGGGAAAGTCTTTGTTCGACACAGAAAGCTCATACTCACCCACCCAAAGCCAAATTCCCCTTTCCTTTCCAATGACCTTCCGTCATTGCTCAGTTGAGCACATAGCAGAGCAGGGGCAGCTGAGAACTGGAATGAAAGGGGCCATATTCAACAAATCTCTCTAGCTAAAATAGACTTTTAGACCCAGACTGCTGCCTTACACACACTTCTAAACAGTGTCCTTATGTGGCAGTGGAAATGGACATGGACTCAATCTCACAAAACTCACCCTATGTGGTGCCGCAGCTGTTACTTCTGGTTGCAGTTCAAAGACTGTGAATCCCATTCTAACACCAGGTTCTGTGGAATCAAACATAGGAAACCCCGCCCCGTGCAAATAATTAAGGCTCACTGCAGTTATTTATTCAGTGCACACTGGAGGAATTTCCCTCCAGAAAATAGTGGGAGGTATTCCTACAGATAAAAGGATGCACTCATAAATACATTTCAGGAAAAGAGGAAAAATTACAGTCATACATATACATAGACAATAGATAATATAAGCATAAATATTCATAATCAGTAAGCCTAAATTACTTCTCTGTTCATTTTCTCTTATTATCGTCAAGAAAGAGTTACAGGTAATCCTCGATTTACAGCAGTTCATTTAGTGACTATTCAAAATTACGTCACTGAAAAAAGTGACTTATGACTGGCCCCTTTGCGAATCGGTAGTAAAGGTAAGTAGAACCCACCGCTGAACTTACCAGCTGAAGCGGTTCACTTAAAATCTATGGCAAGAAAAGTGATAAAATGAGGCAAAACTCACTAACAAATGTTTCACTTAGCAACAGAAATTTTGGGCTCAATTGTGGTTGTAAGTGGAGGGCTACCTGTATAAAAGAAAAACAGTTAATAAAAAGAAAGTATCAGTTCCATTCCCACAGCAGTTTCCATAACTATACTGAGAAGTGAGAACTTCAAGGCCCGAATTAGCATACATTCCTTCTACCTTTCTGCCTTGCTAACACGCTCCTACTCCTCCAGGAACTGTTTTCCTCCCACTCCTTCAGGAATTGTTTTCCTTACAGTAGACAAAGCAAAGCTCATCTTGACGATAGAAAGTTTGTTAGTCAGAAATGGGATGGAATAGCAGTTCATTTGTACAGATTTTTCTCCAAAAATATACTGTACATAAAATATCAATCTTTGTGTGTACTCTTGATGAAATACGATTTTCAAACACTAACATTCTTACAAAAATAAATCATTGCCATAAGCACACAATGTGGATTATTAATTTATAGCATCTTGTATGACAGGTCCGTCAAACTGGATTTCTTCAAGGGCCGGATCAGCATTGTAGTTCTCCGTGGGCCGGCTGAGGGAGGGGACAAGATGGGACAGATGCCTCCTGCAGCACTTTGCCTGCCAAAATGGGGCACTCTGTTCTGGCTGACAGAGGCACCGTGGACCGGTCCTTTGCTATTTCCAGGCTGGCCCCGTGGGCCAGATTTAAGCATCCCTTAAAGCAGGCCTTGAGTTTGAAACCCCTGTTCGTATGTTAGCAAGTTATTAAATGTGCTTTTGGTTACCACTAAAATAAATTCAGATTATATGCCAATAAACTCTTGAAATCCCACTTTTGCAAAATTTTGATTGCATTCTATTGTAGTATAAGGTGACCAGATTTTAACATTGGTAAAGAGGGACATTGTGGGCGTGGCTTATTTTGTGGGCGTGGCTAGCTGGTCATGTGACTGGGTGGGCGTGGTTAGCTGGTCATGTGACTGGGTGGACGTGGCTAGCTGGTCATGTGACCGGGTGGCTATGGCTATGTGTATAGGGTAAGGTGAACAGATTTTAACATTGGTAAGAAGGACACCATTGTGGGCGTGACTTATTGTGTGGGCGTGGCTTGGAGGCCATGTGACTGGGTGGGCGTGGCTAGCTGGTCATGTGACTGGGTGGATGTGGCTATGTGTATAGGGACTACTCAGAGGGCTGAAAAGTCATTTCTGACAGGTCCTCACACTTTTGACTGGTCCTCACACTTATGACCATCCTCACATTTATGCCCGTGCAGTATTCTTAACAACCATGTCACTCATTTCACAACTGCTTCTCTTCACCATGGTGACAAGATAGGGCAAAAATGTAAAATGTGAGGACAGTCGTAAGTTCGAGGACTGGTCAAAAGTGTGAGGACCAGTCAAAAATAACTTTTTCAGCCCTCTGAGTAGTCCATATGCACAAAAGGACTAACCAGAGGGCTGAAAAAAGTCATTTCTGACAGGTCCTCGCACTTTTGACTGGTCCTCACACTTATGACCATCCTCACATTTATGCCCATGCAGCATTCTTAACAACCATGTCACTCATTTCACAACTGCTTCTCTTCACCATGATGACAAGATAGGGCAAAAATGTAAAATGTGAGGACAGCCATAAGTTCAAGGACTGGTCAAAAGTGTGAGGACCAGTCAAAAATAACTTTTTCAGCCCTCTGAGTAGTCCATATGCATTAAAGGATACAGCAATAGAGAGGGATGAAGGAATGGAAATTAGAATAGGAGTGAGGGTAAGAGAGGGAGGAAGAGAGGAGGAGAAGGAGAAAGGAAGAGGAAGTAGGGAGGAGAAAAAAAGGGTGGGGGGAAGAGAAAGTAAGAAGGAAAGAAAAGAGAGTGGTGGTAGGTTTGAGGAGAAAGATTGCTGTACAATAAAAAAGATGAAAGGGAAGAAAGCCAACCCCAAGCAAATATAAAGATATTAAGATTAAGAATGAATTGTTAAACTTTAAAGAATAAAAGAGAACAAATATGAATAAATGGCAATAATTAGAAACACACATACAAACATACAATGTATTTTCTTTGAACAGAATATTTGGCTGGTTCACAAATTTAAACAGCGTTTAGTCATTTCAATTAAATTTACAATTTCTATATTTCCTTTTTGCCATATTTATTCCTCATCTATTTTTTTAAAAAAAACAATATTACCCTTCATCCTCATCTCTAATCTTAATCAAATTCAATTTTTCCCTTCTATTCTATATTATACCCCTTCCCATTGTCATCTATTTTTATATCCATCCTCACATTGGTTAATTATGTAATTATGTAATACAGTTGTTTAATACAAATTCAACATTTTAATATAAATCAATTAGTTATATAACTATCTTTTTTGTATATTAATCAATATGAACATGAATATTCCAATTATTTCCATGCAATCCAATTTCTTACAAATCAATTAATTATATTTACCAATAATAATAAACCAAATAATTTCCCCCATATATTCCTCCAAACCACAACTTAACCATTTCTGCTTTCAACACAATATACAATTATTAATAGTATCTCAATTATTACAATTCCCTAGTTAAATAGAGCTTTTTTTCTTTTGTGTTTTAAAATCTTGAACTCTCCTCTTTTGCCCAAAATTTCCCATTGTTTGCAGTTTTGTACCTACCTTTTTTGGTGAGGAAAAAGAAAAAGAAAGAAATCTCTCTCTGCCTCATTTTGTCACGTTGCAGGTTTAGTTTCGCTTTCGCCTTTGTTTTCAGTATAGCTAGGGGAAAAAAAATCTGCTTCAGGAACTTTTTGCAGCTTTTTGCAGCTAATTAACCTAGCGGAAGCTGTTAACAGGGGCTGTTTTTTCTATTTTTGCAGGCATGGGTCTATTCATTTTTTTTTAACACTGATCAGCTATAGGTCAGCCCTTTGAAGCCCCGCGGCAAGAGTTTAAAGAGTTTTTTTTCCCTCTAGCCATCAGCGGGGATTCAGGAGGCAGCCGGGACTCAGGAGGCAGAATGAAAAATCGGGACTTTTTTAAAACGCACTCGGATAAACGAACGCCTCAAAGAGATGCCAAGCGATACTATTAAAAGCGCGTTTCGATGAACGCCTCTGCACTTTTGTATCTCTACGGCGCTCAGAAACCCGATCCTCAAGAGACTCTTTTCCTCCCCCTCCCACCGCTTGCCCACATGAATAACGTACCGGAAGTAGAACCTTTGCAACTCGGAAGGAAAGTGGTTCGGCGGGGAGGCGGCGGCGGTTCTGCTGGCTCGAGCCAGGCTGGGCTACCATGGCTGTTTCTCCTTACGTGAAGGACATGCAGGAGAAGTTCCGGGCTAACACGCGGAGCCGCGAATTCCCTGCGCACGGGGCCAAGGTCCACTCGGTGGCCTGGAGCTGCTGCGGTCACCGTTTGGCCTCCGGCTCTTTCGACAAGACCGCCAGCGTCTTCGTGCTGGATAAAGACCGGCTGGTGAGCGCAGGGACGGAGGAGGGGAAAGAGGCGCCAGCAGCGGCTGGAGAGCTTTATTGGACTCTCGACGGCCGATGTGGGAATCGGAGCCCCCCCCTTTTTTTTTTGAAAGGGGGACAATAACGGATTGAAAACCAACCTGCCTTGAATTCGGTGGGACTGGGGCTTTGGGTTCCATTGGTTGGTGGCTTCCGGAGGTTGGTAACGGATGCAGATCATTTTGCCCGGTTTATGAATATCGACCGAGTCTTCGCTTGAGTTCATAAAACTCCTTGCTTGGGTCATCGGTGATGGTTGCTTGACTAGGTGGCGACACTGAGCTTGTCGATCAGAAAGGTCGGCGGTTCGAATCCCTAGTACAGGTCTCCTCCTGAGCAGGGGGTTGGACTAGATGACCTCCAAGGTCCCTTCCAACTCTGTTACTGTTTAATACCAGTAAACTAAATTAATTGTTATCTTTAAACCATACCAGAAAAGTTGTTTACAGAGGAAGACTGTAGGGCAAGGTAGTGGAGTACCTTCTACCTTCTTATTTATTCAACGGTTCCTCTATAATTCTGTCAAAGTGCATATAGGGAATTCTTGAATCAAATCCTGCACAGTCGACTATATATAGTGGCATTTAGATTATGATGAAGTGTATGTGATAAAATGATTGTGAAGGGCAGAAGGGTTTGTTGAAGATTTTTGTACTTTTTGCCCTTCAGGTCAAGGAAAACAATTACCGTGGTCATGGAGATAGTGTGGATCAGTTGTGTTGGCATCCTAGTAACCCAGATCTATTTGTTACAGCATCTGGTGATAAAACCATTCGTATATGGGATGTTCGAACCACTAAGTGCATTGACACAGTGAATACAAAAGGTATTTTTCTTCTTAATTAAATAAGAGCTCTTGGGGGCAAAATTACTCCATATTTAATTCTGTTTTTTTTTTTTTAATTTGATTTATATGCCGCCCTTCTCCGGAGACTCGGGGCGGCTTACAATGTGTTAAGCAATAGCCTTCATACTTTTGTATATTTATACAAAGCTTATTGCCCCACAAACTGGGTCCTCAATTTACCTACCTTAGAAAGGATGGAAGGCTGAGTCAACCTTGAGCCTGGTGAGATTCGAAGTTACAGTAATTGCAGACAGCTGGTGTTGAATCACAATGCTATCAGTCTGCTGAGCCACCAGGCCCGCTATGTTGCTTCCTGATCACCATATAAAGTGACCAATATATCAAGGAGCACAAGATTTTAATATATGTTGCTTTTATGGGAGAAACAACTTGTTTTTCGTGATATTTGACCAAATCGTTCTCTTTCGTTTCTCTTCAGATAAATAGGCATGGCCAAATCTGAAATGCACTCTTACAATAGTTAGTTAATTATTGTTGTATTATAAAGTTATATTTTCTGTCATCTTTGCTTTACAAATACAAAAGCCTGTGTAAATTGTTCTTGCTGCAATTAGTAAATCAGAAGGTTTGTTTTTCCTTTTTCTCCTTTACAGGGGAAAACATTAACATCTGCTGGAGCCCTGATGGCCAGACTATTGCAGTAGGGAATAAAGATGATGTTGTCACATTCATTGATGCTAAGACACATCGGTCCAAAGCTGAAGAGCAATTCAAGTTTGAGGTGAATGAGATATCTTGGAACAATGACAACAACATGTTTTTCCTCACCAATGGCAATGGATGCATCAACATCCTCAGGTACCTTCTCTGTGGCCTTTACTAGGAAGGACAGCCAGTGAGTTGGCTGTCCTGTCTTTTGATCTAAGTGGTGATGGAAAAGTGTATTTGCCTTTTACATAGATACAGCCTTGTTTATAGATATTTTTTCTTTGTTCTGTCTTCCATTCTTGCTTCTAATTGGAACTTATATCAGGATTTCAGTGATATTATTAGCATCTGTAAAGATTTTTGCAGTATCTTCTTATTTCAGGATCGTAAAATGTAAAGCAAATAGAAGAAAGCATATATAGCTTAGGTTTAACTGTTGAGTTGTTGGTGCTCTCTGAGCTTGGCTGTTTCCTTGCACGCTGGCTTGGTAGAAAACAATCAAGCTGAGAGAGTACCAAGAACCCAACAGTAATATAAATACTATACTATTTTCATGGGTTTCCTCATAAGAGTTCTTTCTGTCTCATTTATTGTTCCTGATGTACTAATATTAAGATCCAATGTATCATGAATTTAATTCTTCACTTCTTAATGGTGGCCACTACCACAGTTTTCTTTCTTCAGCTTAGATCATTTATTTTTAATTGTTCTTCAAGGGATGTGAAATGGCACACATGGAGATATCTCCTTGTTTTCTCAAAAATATTCTGAGAGGCTCTGGAGTTAAAGTCACCTTGTGAGCTGTGTAGTCAAGTAGGGATTTTTATTTCAATTCTCTGCTCCATTTTGACACTAATGAAAGGTATTCCAATGAAGGACTACTAGGCAAGTATTTTAAAAACTAAATAAAAAGTGTCATATCCTATTTTCCTCTTTTTAATCAGTTTATCACTTAACCAGGTGAGGAATATTAGCATATGATCTCAGATCCAGATTCAGGCACCAGATTTGCTAGCAGAAGAGGAATTTCACTATTAGGATCTGCTTAGATCTTTATTATGCTAAAACAAATTTCCTTCTTGTATTTGAACTGACTTAAATAAGAGTGATTATTGTCCTGTGTGTTCTCATTTCCTTATGTGTGCAAACCATGAAGCAACCTCCCTTCTTTTCGACATATCTCAATTTTCTTTGCCTTTTAGCAGTCTTTCCAGATTAGGATAGACATACTTTTTGCAGCAAAACAAACAGCATCTTCTGGTATCTTAAAGATCCTTATATTGATGTAGCATAAACCTTTATGAACTACAAACTTTTCTGCCTTTGTTTAATTTTTTAAAAATGTATTAAAGGGACCATGCTCTCTCTCTCATATTTGCTTATAGCTCTTCGGTGCTAAAATAAAGTAAGATGTGCTATTCAACTATTCATTTTGTGACTCCTGGTATATAATAAGGAGCCTGCCTTACATTTAGAGATTGCTAAAGAAGATTTCAGGGTATATCCTAATTAGTGAATTGTATGTGCATTTAATAAACTGTTTTTATTTCTTTTCTGCAGTTACCCAGAGCTGAAACCCATTCAGTCAATTAATGCTCACCCCTCAAATTGCATTTGTATCAAGTTTGATCCAACAGGCAAGTATTTTGCTACTGGAAGTGCTGATGCATTGGTTAGCCTCTGGGATGTGGATGAGCTGGTATGTGTACGATGCTTTTCGAGGTGAGTTGTATTAAAAGCATTAAAAAGTACTTTCCCAGATGTCAGGCTGGTAGATAAATAAATGGTACTTTTCTGAGATTAATGCAATGAAACATATTTATAATTAAAATACTGTGCTAAGTGCAAAGTAATTGGAAGAAATGCAATAGTGCAATGTGTGAGCTATGCCATATAGCCTAATGATATATAACGGAAGCATATCCTAGGCTGGGATGGCGAACCTATGGCACGCATGCCAGAGGTGGCACACAGAGCCCTCCCTGCTGGCACGTGTGCCGTCGCCTCACATCAGATCTCCGTGGTGTTTCTTTCGTGAGCTTCTGTTTCCCTGCAAACTAGGAAACAAGCTCATGAAAGAAAAAGATCTTACCTCTTGCTGCGCTGCCGGTGTTGGGATGCCTCGCCTCCCCCCGGCCATCTGGTTTTCGGGTCTCTTCTGCACATGTGCGCATGTCCGTGTGCATACATATGTGCGCATTCCATGCATGCGCACATGCATGTCGGCTCATGTGCGTATTCATGTATGGATGCACATCTTTCATTTTGGGCATGCGCACACACAATTTGGGCACTCGGTGTCTAAAAGGTTCGCCATCATTGTCCTAGGGTCTGTGATGATATACTTATCCTGAAAAACTGGAAAACAAGAAGAGATTCAATGTAAAATTTATCACAGTTTTTAAATTCCATTCTTGTTCTTTCACTGCTGCTGTGATTTATTGTACGGCTCATATCTGTAGTACGTTGGTTAAAAAATAAATCCTGCTTTGTCTTTAAGAAAGACAGTCTGTTGGATATTTCAAACAATTTAAAATCTAAATTGAGAATCTATTTAAAATAATTTGAAAACAAATTCTGAAAGAATTATTAAAAATAAATAGGAACGTCCCATCTTAGTACTCAAGTAGTCCTCAACTTACGATCAAAATTGAGCCCAAAATTTCTGTTATGTGAGACATTTGTGAAATGAGTTTTGCTCCATTTTATGACTTTTCTTGCCACAATTATTAAGTGAATCATTGCAGTTCTTAAGTTAGTAACATGGTTGTTACATGAATCTGCCTTCCCCATTGATTTTGCTTCTCAAAAGTCACAAATGGTGATCACATGTTTCCAGGACACTGCAACCATCATAAATATGAGTCAGCTGCCAAGCATCTGAATTTTGATCACATGACCATGGGGATGTTGCCATGGTTCTAAGCATGAAAAATAGTCATAAGTTACTTTTTTCAGAGCCGTTGTAACTTGAATGGTCACTAACTGAATTGTAAATTGAGCATCACCTGTATTAAGGTGTAATTACATTTGCAGTATGCAGTCAAGTAACAGATTTTCTCTTAGGAAAAAAATAGAGTCTAAGATGCAAACTATTATTTTATACCTAATATAAATTAGATAGTATAGTTACTAACTAACAAGAGTTACCTAGAAGCAAACAAAGTAATAACCAAAAGCCAACATAGGTTTGTCAAAAACAGATAATGTCAGACAAATCTTATTGCATTCTTTGACAAAGTGACAAAATTAGTGCACTAGAGGAATGCAGTCAATATAATTTACTTGGACTTCAGTAAGGCATTTGACAAAGTAGACCATAAATGTGGGTTAGACAGCATCACCACCAGATGGATTCTCTAACTGGCTGACCAACTGCACTCAACGTGTAGTCCTCAATGGAACTGCATCTGCATGGAGGGAAATACGCAGTGGGGTACCCCAAGACTCTGTTTTAGCCCCAGTACTCTTCAATATTTTCATCAATGATTTGGACAAGGGGATAGATGGGGAACTCATCAAATTTGCAGATGACACCAAGCTAGCAGGAATAGCCAACACTCTAGAAGATAGGCTTAAGATTCAGAAGGATCTTTACAGACTTGAACATT
Source organism: Pantherophis guttatus (assembly GCF_059756535.1). Classification (NCBI taxonomy): domain Eukaryota; kingdom Metazoa; phylum Chordata; class Lepidosauria; order Squamata; family Colubridae; genus Pantherophis; species Pantherophis guttatus. The sequence continues at coordinate 204,011,619 of NC_142064.1, read as the reverse complement.
GGGTGCTATCTAACAAAATGAAATTCAGTGGTGAAAAAAGTAAGGTTCTACATTTAGGCAAGAAAAACAAAATGCACAGGTACAGATGGTACCTTGCTCAATAGTAGTAACTGTGAGGGGGATATTGGAGTCCTAGTGGACAATCATTTAAATATGAGCCACAAGTGTGCTGCAACTGCCAAAAAAGCCAACACAGTTCTAGGCTGCATAAACAGAGGGATAGAATCAAGATCACATGAAGTGTTAATACCACTTTATAATGCCTTGGTAAAGCCACATTTGGAATACTGCATCCAGTTTTGGTTGCCACAATGTAAAAAAGATGTTGAGACTCTAGAAAGAGTGCAGAGAAGAGCAACAAAGATGATTAGGGGACTGGAGGCTAAAACATATAAAGAACGATTGCAGGAATTGAGTATGTCTAGTTTGATGAAAAGAAGGACTAGGGGTCACATGATAGCAGTGTTCCAATATCTCAGGGGCTGCCACAAAGAAGAGGGAGTCAAGCTATTCTTCAAAGCACCTGAGGGCAGGACAAGAAGCAATGAGTGGAAACTAATCAAGGAGAGAAGCAACGTAGAACTAAGGAGAAATTTCCTGACAGAACAATTAATCAGTGGAACAAGTTGCTTCCAGAAGTTGTAAATTTTCCAACACTGGAAGTTTTTAAGAAGATACAGTACTGGATAACCATTTGTCTGAAATGGTATAGGGTTTTCTGCCTAAGCAGGGAGTTGGGCTAGAAGACTTCCAAGGTCCCTTCCAACTCTGTTAATCTATATTTTTAAGACTTGTCCTTTCCTGTCTAATAATATGAGAAATAAGAGTAATCCAACAAAACCAGTTGGCAGTAGATTAAGAACAAAAAACATACAGCACAAAATGTGTTACTACAAGATATTGCCGTCTCTGTCTTAGAGAACTTTAAAAGAATATTAATAATCGAGATACAAATTAGTTATTGTGTTTAAATGACATCTCCATGCTCAAATGCAATATTTCTACTTTTGAAAGATTCTACGAATGACAAAGTAGACTGTTTAGTGATGCCCAAAGGCACTTATCTTCCCTCTTGTAATCAGTCTATTTCTGTTATTTCCTTCTCTGCTTCCTGATCTTAAGACTTGATTGGCCTGTCAGGACTTTGAGCTTTAGCTGTGATGGCAAGATGCTGGCTTCAGCCTCTGAAGATCACTTCATTGATATTGCTGAAGTAGAAACTGGTGAGTATTGCTTTTTTGCTGCCTAGCTGGAATGTAATTTAACCTTTATTAGGAGAAGAGATCAACTGAATGAAGACATCTTTTAAAGAATGGCTAGTAAAATATATGCACACATTGATGGATCTTAATTTTTTTCGTATCTTCTGCTTTGTATGATTTTTGGTCTCAGTTTAAATAAATCTGCAGAGTTTTATGCTTAGGCGAGCATAATATCTAGGCATAATATCTATGAATGAAATATATGAAAATTCCTGTATGCCTTAAGCTGTTTTGAAAATCTTGCTGCTTTCTTGTTGAGAGAGGGTTTTTTTTTTGAACTGCACTTATAATTCTGAATAAAAGAAACACTTATTCAATAGTACTTCCTAACTTGCATTCTTGTCTATAATGAGCTAAGGATAACAGGGTCTGAACTATGTTAGTTTGTCCCAAAGGCAGTATCTAATTGTGTCTTTGTTTTTTAGGGGAGAAGCTCTGGGAAGTACAGTGCGAGTCCCCAACCTTCACAGTTGCTTGGCATCCAAAACACCCACTATTAGCCTATGCTTGTGATGATAAAGACGGCAAATATGATAGCAGTAGAGAAGCGGGCACTGTGAAGCTCTTTGGTCACGCCAATGACTCTTAAAAGAAATCTGCTAGAGACTTTATTTATGATTTAGGATTCTAAGCCAGTGTAGAACATTCAGAAGACACACAACTCCTCTGGGTTTGTTTTTCTTTGTGGCAGAGAATAGTGCCATGAATTTTAATTCCCTTGTCTGGGAATTTGGTTTTAAAAAAGTTTTTGTGCATTGTTAACTGTCCTAGAAGGCAGAGAAGTTGAAATGACGTGGACTTCTTTGGAGTGCATAGATTAATTCAGTATTTTGATTACAGAATTACAGGGGAGCTATCAGTATTCTGGCTGCCAATGCATTTGTGTCCTCCATCATAACAGTCTCTGTCTTCTGTTTAATTGAGAGTATCAGAGGCAAAAACTTCAAACATGGATTATACATCACTGTCATTTTCCTATGTCTTGAGAATGGAAATTCTGGTTGAAATTATGCTGATTCCTTCTAGCCATCTTTGAAACTCTCCTTTTCATAGTTAACTTTTGAGAAAATGTATATAGGTATGTGTCTAATTCTTTTTGTACTGTACGATAATGAAAGGAGCAAGGCTGGAAAATGATATTAATTTTTGTATGATCCCATTTTTGTATCTTGGATAAAGATATTTGCTAAAACGTTGTGTATTGTGATTTAAAGGGCAATTTACTGAACTTCTAGGGGGAAAAATCATACAGTCTTGGAATATTGATCCTCCCATCTCTATCTTCTGGGGAATGATAACAGCAGCACTCGAAGGCAAAGAAAGCTAGATTAAGGGATGTTGTTGCCTTGATTGAAAGCTTTCTGGAAGCAACTTGTTGATGAGTGAGAATCAGGACATTGACTGGATCAAGCTTTTGTTTGACATAGCTGGCTGTTGTTATGGATGAGTAAATATGACTCATCTAGGTGTTTTGCAATTTTTTATTTTCAATCAAAAGAGTTATGCTGTTGGAAAACTTTTCAGAAAAGGAAATGTAGCAGTATTAATATTTTCAGTCTTGCCATTATTGCTCCAATTCTGGTGTCTCAGCTCCATTTTCCTAATGTGGAAAGCCTTTTCCTTCATTATTCATAGAAAATCCAGACAGTGAGTGGTTATGGAAGAACTTGATGTCATGATATGATTTATCCAATTTGGTTTTATGAAGTGCTAATGTTAGTGAAGATGACTGAAATCAATTCAGAATGTTTCCTGCATAAGAGAAAATAGTGGAGGCAATTACTGGGGAAAAAGTTAAAAATAAGTTAGGGTAGTACTTTTTAACTACAGTAGGTGTACTTTTATTCAGGTTTAATAATTTATTCTGTGAGTAAAAATACTAGACCATACGGGAAGAGACATCAGCCTTGCAATAGCTACTTTGTTTTTCAGTAGCTACAACCAAATCCTCAAAAAGAATGCCTCTGAACAGATATTCAACTCAGAATTTGCATTTACTTAGTTCAGAACTTTCTTTTTTAAGAGGAAGCCATTTGTGACTGGTGCCAGATACTAAATTCATTTACACAAAAATACACACTTAACTCTCCCAGTATTCTTTTTCATCTAAAATTAAAAACAAAAAGATGTTACTGTTATTAGACACCTTGAGCTAGAAACAATTGGCTCCTGAGGCCCTTGCATGCAGTCATTTATGCCCTACGTACCTCTCAATTGGATTACTGCAACGTACTCTACATGGGGCTATCTTTGAAAAGTATTTGGAAGCTACAGCTGGTGCAGAACGCAGCAGCGTGCACAATTCTGGGGGCCCCTCAGGTGGCACATACAACCACTATTGCGTGAACTGCATTGTTTACCAGTCTGCTTCCGGGTCCAATTCAAGGTGGTTGGCGGAGTCATTTTGCAAACATCTTTGTGCATGGCTGCATTTGTAAATGTGCTTTAAATATCACGAGTTGGATTTAGGTTTGGATTGATTTATTATGACAAAGTGGAAATAGTGTTCAATTTATAATTAGCATGAGCATCAATTTGATGGGGGTTTTGGAACATGCAAATACACAAGGGACCATTTTTAACTTACAGTTACAATACACAAGGGACTGTTTTTAATTTACAGAGGCAGGCTTTTGTGCTGTTCCCTTTTTTATGTTGCAAGTTTTCCTGAGCTATTAAGCTTTCTAATTAGGCCCTCGAGCCTCACTCAAAATCCAACATACTGCTCCATACATACAGAAATTATAGAATGAATACAATGTAAACATCTTAGGGTAATAAACTTTCTTCTGTAGCATTAAATTAATCTGGATTTTTTTTTAAATTGAGCAATACAGTAGATGCGGTACCTATTCCTACCTGGCATAGGTAAGCAAGCATGTGTTGACCTGAATACTGAAAAGGAAACCTACCAGTGGTGTGATTCAAATTTTTTTACTACCGGTTCTGTGACCTTGGCTTGATGGGTGTGGCTTGATGGGCGTGGCGGGGGAAGGCTACTGTAAAATCTTCATTCCCTCCCCACTCCAGGGGAAGGTTACTGCAAAATCCCCATTTCCTCCCAATCAGCTGGGACTCGGGAGGCAGAGAATAGATGGGGGCGGGGCCAGTCAGAGGTGGTATTTATCGGTTGTCCGAACTACTCAAAATTTCCACTACCAGTTCTCCAGAACTGGTCAGAACCTGCTGAATACCACCTCCGAAACCCACCAGTTTAAATTGGGCTGTTTCCATTCCATACTTTCCTTCACAGATGGATTTCTAACAGGGGTGAAATGCTACTGGTTCAGGCCAGTTTGCCCGTACCGTTAATAAAAAATGCTACTGTTTTGCTGAACTGGTAGTAAAAAATGTAAAAAAAAAGTTCCGACGATCAGCTGAGCGACGCGCGATCTTCGGAACTTTTTTTTTTTGCTTTTTAAGCATTTTTTTACTGTCGATTCTCCAAAACTGGTAGTTAAAAATGCTTTATAAAAAGTAAAAAAAAAAAAAAAAGTTCCGACGATTGTTCACCGCTCAGCTGATCATCGGAACTCTTTTTAAAAACTTTTTAAGCATTCTTTTTTACTACCGCTTTGGGCGAATAGGTAGTAAAAAAATGCTTTAAAAAAGTAAAAAAAAAGCTTGGATGATCGCGTAGCACAGCTGTGATGGTTGGAACCTTTTTTTAAAAAACTTTTTTAAAAACATTTTTTACTACCTATTCGCCTGAACTGGTAGTAAAAAATGCTTTAAAAAAGTTTTTAAAAAGATTCCCAAGATTGTGCGCCACAGCTTATTCCCTCCCCCCCCGCTGTTCTACTTACCTTCCGAAGCCTCCTTTTGGTGTGTAGTATGCATGCGCATGCAGTGCACATTTGGTGCAAACTATTTCAGATTTCACCACTGATTTCTAAGCAGATTTCTTCTATTGGCCTTTTGTCTTCCTGATGGGAATTAGTTATTAATGCCATTGGGGGGCAGTGTAACACTTAAGTTGGAGTCTAGAATAACAATTTGGCTGTTATTCTTCTAATAGGTTCCGCTTGAAACCTCTGTGTTTGTGGTGGCTTTTTGTATTTTTCTTCCTATCAAATCACATAGTAATTTTCTAAAAAGTGTCAGTTTATTGGAAATAAGCCTAGGACTGCAGCCTGTGACAATTACAAGCTCCAATTATTGGCCTTTGTGTTGTGCATGCACAAGGAGCTGTTAGGTTTTTAAACTGGAAGGCATTAATGCACTGTTCAGTGTTATTAACGTCCAAGTGCCTTCAGCCATACAAAGTGAATGGCATTTATCACTTTGTGTTCCCTTGACCTCTCTGCAAGTTCTCTTTGAAAAACCTTGAAAACAATGAGCTCAACTTCATTCACTATAAGAAATAAATGTTTGTTATCTTCCATGATTCCTGCACGAAGCGGTCCAGCTCTCACTCTCCATTTTGAAACTTGAATTGGATCTTTGTCTTAGTTTGCCACCCCATTATTCCTCTTTCTGTCTAAAATTCCTTTGGACCAGCTGGCGTGGCTAAAAGCAAGGGATTGTGAATTTAATCCAACCTGCCTGAAGTTGTCTTTCCCTTAGCATAGCAAGTGGCATATGGAGTAAACAAGACAAGTACTGCTGTTCTCAGACTTGCGGTGGGATATATTTTCTTACTTGAGTTAATCTCTGCCGTACCAGAGTGCCCTTGTATGACATCGAAAGCACACAAAGACATTCAACTGTAAGATTGCCATAATTGCAATTATAAATGTTCCATGCAGTTGCCTTTGCAGAGTTTTGCAAGTGTTGTACCAATCTTAGTTCACTTTCCATTTCTGCAATGTTTATTCTCTGCCAGGAAATATTAGTGACATTTTTTGAGGAATTCCCCAAAGTGATTAGTTCAAATGCAGTCCAGGATTTATGGGGATGCTGACCTTGTAGTCTCTCCAGAAATGAGGGAATCTGCTAGACACTTTTGGCTTTTTCCCTATTCATCATGAAGACTCTTACTCTAAATTATCCAAGGGGATCATGGACTATAACTATCTGTGACAAATCAGTTAATAGCCTTAATAGTTCTGGCTTTCAGGTAGGATCAAAGAGAGATAATCTGATATTGGTGTTCCTTCTGCTCATTATTCCATAGGTTAAAGACACAATGCTGGTCAGGTGATCTGTAAGCGGCTCTTGACCAAGCTGAAGACAATATTTTAGGCATCTTTGAATTAATCTTTATTATCATTTTTACAACTTGTGCAGAAATATGAAAGCTAAAAATAAAATAAATGACACTGTGAATCATGGGTCGTCTAGTATAAATTAAATATCTTTGGAAAAGTATAAAAAATGATTGACAGTATTAACTTTTGGGACCTTTCATATGCAATGTGGCTATATGAAATTGTAGAAAGTTAGCACCCACCCCTCTCCTAGAAGAATGAAATATTTTGAGAAATATTAAAAAAGCCAGAATATTATAATTCCCTGGATGATAAAAGAAGAAACATGTTTTAAAGACAGAAAGCAGCTCCCTGCCCCCAGCAGATATTTGGTGCCCATTAAAAAAGATTGGGCCAGCCTATCTACAAGACAAAAGCCCTCCAACTCCGGGGTGATGGGATTAAGACACAAACCTCCAGGACATAATAGGATTACCCATCTAGCAGCAGAGCTCACCACATGGCACAATCTCCTAAAGACATAGCATCACCGAGCAAACTTCAACCAAGCATGGCAGCTCAGACAAACATGAACCCATAGGAATCTGACAATAGCCAATAGAAATATATTATTTACAGGAGGACTTCCAGTTGACGTCGCGGTGGTACAGACACAGAGGAACGGGTCTCTGTGTTCCCTGTGCTGAATTCTTCCTGTTTTTGGGCCTCGGAGGGAGCCAGAGCTGTCCTGTAGGGGTGATGAAGCAAAGAGGGGCTCCCTGTGAGGTCGGGGAAAGTCGCAGCTCTCCTGTCCGGCCCGGGGTTTTTCTCCCTCTCAGCCACCGCAAGAAGAAGCAGCAGCCTAAAGATGGCTGCTACAAAGGTAGGACAACCGAAGAACAGCTAAGACTGGTGCTGAAGAGAATGTTGGAACTGGGGGAAAGGATTTTTCTTTCACTTTAAACCTAACCCCAAGAAACAATTCAGAATCAATTTGCTCAGAATATGTGTTAAAGCAGTGTTTAAGCATTTTAGGGGCACTTTGAAGAAATACGTAACCGGAAATGATTTATTTACAAAAACCTATTCTGCTCTCACAATTGTTTTATAACCAAAATGATGATGGACTAGTAAAGTGAAATCTAAGTGAAGATTGCCATCTGCTGACAAAAAGGAAAATTACAAGCCTTCTACATATATGAAAGGCAGTGAAAGTAAAAATTCCATTGGATAATTTTTAGCTATCCTATGAGTACTGGAGATCCAAATATGAAAATGAGGAAGTGATTCAATTAAAGAGACATTGGAATATCACATTAGAGGATTGAACTTGTAAAGAAGACATAAAAGTGCTTTTGATAACCTCTGGGACTACTGAAATGGAACTGATTGTTAACTTATGAGTCATAAAGAACTGGGACAAGTGTATTCCTTGAAGGGTAATCCAAAGATTGAATAAATAGCTCTTGGACTGATGGATAAAAATCAATTAAAAAAAATAAGATACTTTAAAAGGAAGAATGAGTGGAATTGTACAGGAGATGGATTTACTCTTTCAAAATACAAAAGACATTATGGATAACGGATTTAAGGAGATAATGGAAAAAATGGAAAATACCATACAAGGGATGATGAGTACAGACCAAGATGCCCAGGAAAGGGAGGAGCCACAAGAAGAAAGGAAGAAGGAAGAAGACAAAGAGGAGATAATAATGAAAACAATAGTGATTGATGAATTAAATCAGGAGGGAAACATATTAAAAGAGTTGGAAGATATGTTTGAAATGGAGGCTGGGGCCTGGGTAGAAATTTTAGAAACTAGGCAGTGGAAGAGGGTAGAGATGGGGGAAACATCTAGATTGGACATCCAAGAAATAGACATAGACGGATATTTAAGAGAAGAATTTGGGAGGCAAGTCAGAAAAAAAACCCATAGCAATTAAAGTATTGAAGTGGGCAAGAGACAATGGATAGATGATTTTTTTGTTTATTGTTGTTCTGATTCGCTTTTCCTTCTTCCCCTCTTTCTTTTAAAGCATAGCAATTAAAGTATGAAGCAGGCAAGAGATGATGGATGGATGATTCCTTTTTTTGTTGTTGCTGTTCTGAGTTGCTTCTACCTCCCCCCCATTCTTTTTTCTTTTTTTTCTTAGGCAGGTGACATGATTAGAGGTTAGACAGGAAAGAAAGAAAAACGTTTTGTAATAAAGGGTGACATGATTAAAAGCTAGAATAAGTGATAGAAATAAGGGGAATATTAATGTATACATTTTTATTTTATAAAATGAAAGTAATAGTGAGAAAATGTGGAATAATTGAATAATGATAGACTGCAATCTAACATAGATGTGTATTGTTATTAGAAATGCACAAGTTGATTGTAATAATTATGTTTGATCAATTTCATTTGTATTGGAATGTATGGCACCCATGTGCCACACTGTTCACGCATTGATTTGACATTTTTATAAAAAATTAAAAACTTGGGAAAAAATTATATTATTTACAGCAGGTCAGTCTCCTAAGTTCTCCTGTGTCTCAGAGAAGACAAATAATTCCACAGTCTCTTTTTTATTGTTTTAATTGGGAATCATAGTCACTGAATTTGGGAATGTTGATTTGCTAAGCATTTGCTCCATTCTATATCTCCTCCCTGGTTTTCAGTAAACATCTCACTCAAGCTACATTTTGGGTTTGACTTCGCTTATTTACCCATTGTGAGATAACCAGATTTATTGTGGAATCTATTTTTCCTTAATGTATTGTATTTTAATGTATAGCCACCGCACACTACTGCTTGTAGGCAAGAAGACCAGTGTGGTAGAATTTTTTTAAATTTATCAAATCCAGTGTACCATTTCTGTTAATAGACAAAAGAGATGTATCTAGGAAGTCCAGAAGGAGAACGTGAGTTAGTCAAATGAAAGAACTTTTCATATCTATCTTATACATAACCCCGAGCACACAAAATCTAGTTTTTTGTCTTCTTTGGTTGCTGCCCGAGGAGAGCCAGCAGAAGAGACTATTTGGAAAGGTACAGGAACATCACAGCTTGGGCTGCCAGGAATCTCAGCAGGCAGCCCACTGCCACAGCTCTCCAGGAGACTAATCACAGCCATTACTTAATTTTAAGCTGAATAGGGTGGAACCCTGTTCCCCAGAGAGCTGCTATTATCCTCTCTCCCTCTAATGGTTGCCTTGGTCCTTACCTAGGTCCTAATGCTGCCTTCAGGAAATTAGCAGATCAATTAGCAGGAGAGCTTCCTACTTTGCTCAGGGAGGCTGCATTCCTGCCTCTTTGTGACCCCTCAGCTCTGCTTGTCTTTTCTTCTATAGAATTTGCAAGGAGGAGCAAAGCAAGTAGTATTTCAACTGTTATGCATCAGGATCTAACTGCTGAACCCATTTTCTGAACTAAAGGTGTGTTTCTCTCCAAGAGAAGCCATGCTGTAAAGACAACATTTAGAAAAGGGTTGAGTCAGTGTAGGTAAGGCAATGGTTTTGGATTGGGAACATACCTGGAAAATACAAGTGTTTAAAAAATAGCAGCAGGGAGGTCAAGATTAATCATAAAATCCTGGTCTGACAAGTAGCTTCCCAGATGCTCTGTGCCATCTCTTGTTGGTCCAAAAGAAGAATTGAAAATAAATATGAGACTAGGGTCTAGTTGAATGGGGCAGTTATTGATGGTAGACGCTACCAACCACATGGTTAGCTTTTTCTAAATGATATAATAATCAGCAATGATGAATGTTGCAGCAGTGACAGCAACTAATTATCCTTGGCTGATCTACAGCCCTCCCTCCAAAAGCTTTAGGCCTGGTTAATACTTAAGACACCACCATGAACTCCAGGAGCTATATAGTACATTGTCAAAAAAACATCGTGGAAGAAGGTAATGGCAAATTGTCTCCCTATTATTTTATATTATTAATTATTTTATAGATTTAATTATCCCAGCAAGGACACGTAATTCCCAGCAGTTGAGTTCAACTCAAAGAAGAATTTACTATTTTGTATTAATGGAAATACTACTGTATTAAATTAGCCACTTCTATCTTTAGTCTAGCAGTTAATATGGCAGGAGTGATGGATAGCACTTTCTTATTAACAGTGGTTTCCATTTTTGGAATTCAATGGACAAGCAATTTGTCAGATTCCATTATTACCGATTTCTAGCAGGCAATATATGAAACACAGCAGGGGCCTTAGATGCCTTAAAAATATCTGGTAGGGAGATCAGATTTTGAACTTTATGAATCTCAGTTTAATTTTTTTTAATCCTCTAAATCTATTTTAGCAAGTCATCAGGAACTGACCATTAAGATAATCTATGTGTGATTTTACATTCTGCTAAACATGTATGTCATACATAACAGCGTTTCTACATTGTGTTGACAGGATATAAACACATAGATTCCTATTACTTTTTCAAACAAATATAATTTTCATTTTTTTACCATGACAATCTGTAATGTTAAAGAAAAGAGTTAAATAATTAAAAGTACAAACTTCCAGTAGAAGAGAACATATGCAGCTCAGTGTTGAACTGTGAAGTCTCTGAGCTTCATTGTTTGCTTGCAGACATTTCATTATCCAACTAAGTAACATTATCATTGATGTGTGGCAATACATTTATTATTATTATTTTTGCTTTGAACTTGTCAGGGATTGGATAGATGTCCTCTAATATTCCTTTCAAGTCTTACATACTATATAGCATTGGCTTTGAAATGAGATGTGCTTCCTTGACATGGGTTTTTATTTTGAAAGACAGCTTATTTTCAATAATTAAAATAGCAACTATTTAATAGGATGTGCCTTCTTTATGTTGCTTATAGATATAGGAGTATGGGATGGTTTCCCCCCCTCTCAATTAGGGCACCATTTTCAATAAATAATGGTGCCATAGTTGCCTGAAATATATGTACTTGCTATTGAATATTCAGGAAATATTTTCTGTCATCCAGCATTAAGAATTCATGAACATAGAAAGTTGCCTTATTTTGAGGAAGATCACCAATCCACTTAGCCCAGTATCTGGAGTTTAAGGGCAAGGTGAACAACCAGATACTCCCCAGAAGTTTTAGAGGATATTCCCATGACCCCCAACTATTAGCCAGATTGATTGGGGCTGATCTAATGGAACTTTCACTTCAGATGTTTTGGATTTCATCATGCTGCTTATTCATGTTCTGTTCTGATTGGTAATAGAGCTGTAAGCACTTTTTAAATTCTGCTTAAGTATCAAAAGGTAGAAAAGTCATGCTTTATTCTCTATAGCACTATCTTAAATGTTCATATGAAAATGTGCAGAATTCTAAAAGACATTAATATGCCATGCATGATGAACATAGGCAGAAGAAAGTTCCATTGTGTTCAATGGAGTTTGTCCTTGTATAGGTGAATAGAGATAGGAATGAAGTATCTCTGTCTGTCTGTTTCTCCCTTCCCACCATAAAATGAACATAGTGCCCTTTATTACTGTATAAGCCTAATGCAAAGCCTGAAAGGTTGCTTCCCCCCACCCCTCCCAGGAGCCTCATAGGTGTAGTTGGGAAAATGTTCTATAAACTTAGGAATCAGTGTGGTCATTTATTCACCTGTATATTTTGAATTACCAATAGAATGATAAAGGAAGCCTTAAATTATACAGAAGCCATGCACACTCATTGACACAGTAATTTGAATAGAGTTCTAGATTGCCTAAATTGTTGTCTTACTGTTTAGATCTGTCAAAAACTGCTCCTGAGGGAGGAAAAAGATCTTTTGATTCCAATCTGAGTAAAGAAAGTAGATAGATTGGAAGAGCTGTTTTGACAAGTATGTTGGGGGAAAAGCTTCATAAGCAGAGTAACAGAGAATCTGGATCCTCATATATTGGATCTTCAATATTACAATAGCATTTATTATTTAGTTTGGGGGCCCCTAGAAAAATTATTTTGACAGAGAGGAACGCAAATGCCATTGTAAGGATAACAAGGATTTGATTTATACTTCTGGGGCCAGGTATCTTCATTAAGTTATCAACTGTGCAATTTTGATAGGCTGTTTTATTGTCCTATTATTCCCTTCCCCAATAACAAATTATTGTATTAAAGGAGAGGATCCATAGCTCAGGGTTGAAATGTGGGGTCCTCAGTGCTCTCTGAGGTTGGTTGTTTTTTTGCAGTCATTTCATTACCCAAAATAGATAACATCATCCAATACTACTGCTAGCTCTAGCACTGATGATATTACATAGTTTGAGTAATGAAATGTCTGTAAGAAGGCAACCAAGCTCAGAAAGCACCAAGGATTCCTCATTAAACTATTTCCCTTTTTATTGTAATCTTTTATTGTAAAGGATGGTCATGGATTTTAATAAAGATATTTGATGCAATTTGTTTTGATATATACTCCTTTTCTCCTTCTCTATTCTAATAATCTTAATGTAACATATGGAAAGTGGAAAGAAATGACTTGTTACAGAATGCTATACCTGTCAAGAACATCCTAGAGATCCCAACTTAGCCACCTCCTATAAATCCGCCTTGGGGTGAAATGTCTTATATTTAACAGATTTGGAATCTCTAGCTAGGGAGGAAATGGTCTACAGAAGAAGTAGCTAATCATGGATTTAAAAAAGGTCACAGCAGAAACTGGTATCCTCTGCTTCAAGGAAACCTGACTTGGTCTTCAGTCTAGGAACAAAAAGAAAGCAGTCGCCACATTGGTCTACAAATTACTCTACATACCATTTTTACAAATTCATTTTTCTTAGGCTTTCTTAGGCTCTGAATCCATTGTCCAAACAATTGCATGGTTTCAAAAATTGTTGTAATTAATAGTGAGAGAGACCTATGTAACGAGAACTGAGGTACAGAAAGAGATAAGGTCAACCAACAGTTGAGGCAGCAAACTTGCATTGGCAAGTTGTTGGCTTGCTTGGTGTTTTATCACTTCCATAGTTCTGATATTGTTGGAGAATGACTCTACTTTCTGATCTGAGCAAGCATACAGCCAGCACAATCAGACCCTGCACATCTAGCACAGAGCGGAAAAATCAACATTGTTCCCAGTTCTGCCAATTTGTCATGAACACATTGTGGCTACCAGGATTATATTCTGAAGTCTGTTTCTCCTGGGGTGACTTCATTTTCATCTCTCATGAATGATGTTAAAGGCCACAGGGACAATTTGCTCAACCACATATTAGAGCATACAAACAATGGATTTTGATGGACTTAATTCAGCAAAAGCTGTTATTGAGCCTACCGATTGTCACACAAATTGTATGCTAAACTGCTGAATTCCCATCTTTGCTGCTACTGCAAGCCATTAATCATATATGATATGATGCTGCCAACTGTAAACACATTTTGGACTGCTGTTCTAGTAATAATCTTTTCTCTTAAGAACTTGTGGTAGATGAATTCAGTGCAGTGGTATTGTTCAATAATATTTATTACTACTTTGGGATCTCTTAATATGGAGTGCATGAGTCCAGGATGTCACAAATGCATATTTTTTATTCATTTGATTCACATCCTGCCTTTCTTCAAAGGCTAGGTGACATGTGGACTGGCAGCGGTGGTTGGGGTGGGGAGAAAGGATGGTTTTGTGGGCACGCCTGCTGCTTGCAAAAATGGAGCTTCGATGCTCACACACTCACCCGCTGCTTGTACGGCCTTGTACACAATGGGCAGCGGCCTGGTATTGGGCCACAGACCAGGGACCCCCATAGCAGCAGATATAAGATGCACATTTCTCAATTTTAGGAAAATCTAGGCAGCTGGCATCACTGGAAAGGACACTTGAAGTGTTGAAATTACTTCCCTAGCCAATTAGGTCTCTCAGGGATGGACTGTCACTGCTGCTTCTGGAACATCAATCATTTTATAGCCAGAAGGCTATTTTAGCCAGAAGGCTAATAGCCAGAAGGCTATTTTTAGCCTCCTGGAAGGGCTGTGAAGACCTGGCTCTTCTCCCAGGCGTTGGGCTAGGATGGTGTTTGAGCTATGGTGATTAGTCTGGTGCCTGGAGGGAGGGTGCTTTTTAACTATGTTTGTTATGAATTGTTGTGAACTAGAATCATTTATATGACACAGGAAGCCAGGCAACCATATAAGACTTGTAAATGAATAAATAAGTAAATAAGCCCCACAATCAAAGCCCTGCCCCTTTCTTATGTGCAGCACAGGGCATTGATTGCAGTTTTGGCTGCCATCTTGACTCTCTGTGCACACTCTTGCTATTGTTACTTCAGCATAGAAAATCTGGGGAAGAGAAAAAAATCCCTTTTTATGATCCAGTTGAGGATGCTGTCCATGTTCTACGAAAGAAAAGTAGAGGGGGTGGTGGTAGGTGTCAAGTGCTTCCCATTGGAAACCTTTCAAGTTTCCAGGATCCTTAAATTTCTTTCTGTCAGAATTCCATTTTTTTTGCTTTGTTTTTTGTTCCTGCTACACTTTGCTATGAAGGAGGAAGAAGGAAATATCCCAGTTAGAGATGTGCACATTTCAAAAAGGCTTCGAAGGTGGCTTTAAAACCTGAGCATCCACCACAGCACCTTTGTGCCATTCAAGTGTACGAGACATTTTCAAGGCTCTACCCCAGCCTCCCCTCCCTGAAAAAAAAAGAAGAGAAAAGCTGCTGTTGTTGCCTTAAGAGGCAAAGTCAATGATTAATGTGACTCTTAATTAATAATGGTAATTATTTGATTAGTTAAAACAGCAGTAGCAGCTTTTGAGCACAGGATTTACCTTTGAAGTATACACAGCTCTAAACTCAATTCCATCTCTGGCGTGTCCCCTCTCAGAAAAACAGCCTCCCTCTGTAGCCTGTTCAGACAGGCAAGACTTTGGCCCAGGCTTCTTCTAGTTCCGTGGTCATTCTTCTCTCCAGAATCTCTTCTGGTTGGATCTCAGAGACAATTGACACAGGGCAATGTACAAACTTCTTTATTTTATTATTTTTCTTCAAAGACTAGGTAGAGCAGAATGGTCACCATAGGGTGGATGGATGGAGCCCTTCAAGTCTTCCCTGCCCCTTCTGCCTGCATCTTTCACCCCACACACAGACCGGGAAAGGAGCGTAACCAGCTCTCTGCCAGCACCCAGGTTAAACAAAACAGATTAAAGTCAGAAATCATGTAACCCTTTGGCTCAGATTCAGCTACACAGTTTGCCTGTCAGCCCACGGCAGCAATAACCTGAAGGGCCCGCAGGGAGCTGTGTTTGCACTGAATTGCCCATATAAACTCATTTGTCCCATCATTGGGATAGATGCCCTTGGTGGTTGCAGGTGGGACGAGGACTAGCCAATTAGCCACAATGATTCTAGAAAGCAGATGGCACAAGCAAGGCAGAATGGTTCATACAACCCCTTGGCTTAGCACGTGGGCAGTCAACTTCCTCAACAGATTAGTGAGAGGAAAGTAGAGAAGAGCAACTCCATGCATATGACAACTAGCTCTTGGGCACCAGCCAAAGAGGGGACAGGATGCATTGGAAGGCTGGAGTCAATTACTCTGTGACAATAGTGAATTCCCAAAGGATGTCCTATTCTGGAAGCCATTTGAAAAAAAAATAGCCCATATTTTAACTGATTCTTGGAAAACAGATTCAGACATTTCTCCTGGTTTCATGGCAAGACATACTTGTTCTCCAAGGTATAGTACATAGACAGATACACCCACTGGTTTGTCTTGTGCTCTCACATATTCATGCGCTTGGAGAAAATGCAAAAAACATTCAACATGCCTTCTTACCATGTTATGCTATTCTCTCTCATTCACCTTTCACCCATGAATGCTTACAAATGGTCATTCTCTGACATATAAACATTCATTAATAGCAAGGACAAGCAAATGCATCAGGGTGAGTGATATATGTGTACTTCCCATTGTAGGCAAGCCTTCTGTGCAAGTTCTTTGGCCATGAAAAATGGTGGAACCAAAAGGAGTGTAATCCTCAGCCTCAGTCAAATTGGTCAATCTGAGCAAAGTGGATCCATGACACAGGATACACCGCTTCTGAACGTATACATGCCATTTGTCTGTATGTCCAAAAGGGACTTCAACACAATGACACTGCTTTTATCATTTTGGCAAAAGTAGCTGGAGTCTCCAGATACCCATGGTCTGGAGACCTAGAAGGATATCTTAACTTTTATATGTGGGATAAGGTAGAATTCTTCAAATATGGTGAGATTTAACTTGAAAATTCAGGGAAATGAATCCCAACACAATTGCAGGACATCAAGTTGGGAAAAGCTGGTTGAGGGAGACTGATCAAAAGTCATCACTGAACTTGCTTTGCCTTTTACCTCTTGTTCTTTTCTTTCCATTCTTCCTCTTACTCACTCATTCTCACGTCACATGCATACATACAATACATATACTCTCTGCGTTCAAGTTGGAAGCTGATCCAGCTCCATTAAGTAAGATTTGAAGCAGAATATTACGGTTTTTTCCTGGCTACCTCAATGACCTGGAAACTGCAACCCGCAGCTCTTCCCACTGACATGATAATACTATCAGAGGTCTGAGGTCAAAGATCACAGGGAATCAAAATGGTTCTTCCCCAGCAGGGAAGAGGATGCTGAAATGAGGAGGAGCTGCAGCACAAATACATCTCCTGTGGTTTCAGGGCTTCTGCTCCTATCCTGGTAGCAGAGGAAGAGGCTTAGATTCCTGATTTGTATATTTTTTGTGTGAATTGGGGCTAGAATGGCCTATTGACATTCGCACATATTGAAGTTTAAGTTTCATTTTGCCTACTTTCTGTGGGCATTGCTATTTCATGTCCCTCCAGTATTCTAAGAGATGAGGGTGGTTTTTTTTTGCCTCTTGTTCTTGCCCAGAATGGAGTTCTCAGATTGGTGGAGTCCAGAGACTTACTGGTACTTACTTCTCTCTGCCTAAATACTAAACAATGGGTATAGTGGTAATTTTGTCAACTGAGAGCAACAGCGTCACCATAGTGTGGGAAGCTGGCTTCAGCATCAGCCCTTTGCCCCATGTGAAAAGTGGATTTATTGCAATTTTCAACATTCATCCAGGAGGATTATGTAGACAATAAACAGCTTGTGTTCCCCTGGCAAAGTCCTGCCATTTTGGCACAGAGTTTACTTGCCCAGCAACCAGCATGAAACTTTGCAGGACACTCACATTCACACTCTTTTGTCCTATGGGATGACTGCAGACAAGCTCACATTATATTGACAACAATATGACAACAGGTGCTAATGAGCTGTCCCCTTACCACCTCCAACCTGGTCCCCTTTTCATTTTGCCTGAGGACCTTTTCTTCCCAGCTCCATGGGGCTGTATGATGACCATCTAATGAGTGACTAGCAGAGACAATTAGACAGATAACAAGTGTTGGGGTGATTTACCCTGTTACAGAGATACCTATGCAAAACATGTTGGGCGGCCAGAGACAAAGACAAGCAGGCAAGGGGGTAAGAGTGGTCCCTGACCCCAGGACGCTCCTTTATACAGCATGACAGAGCGCAGCCTGCAGAGTTTTTAGCGTTGATAGTATTGCAGTCTAACTGATATGGCTTTAACTATTAAGGAAGAAAGGAAGGATAGAAAGAAAGAATGGTAGATTTTGGATGCAGGGAGATAACTCCCAAACTCAAACCCCAAACAAAAGTAGAAGGGACAGAGTACCAGGAAAATTTACCAAATAATCCAGGCCTTCCTTCTTCCCAAATAAACACAGGAATGAAAACTACAGAACTTCCCCATAGAAGGATGGATGTTTGATTTTGTTTTCAGCAGTGGCCAAGAACTGTTGGTACTGGGGAGAGGGCACCAGGCCAAATCAGCAATGAGGCTTCCTCCTTGTCTCATAGTCACCCCTTTTTGTGTAATGTTGTGGCTTTGAAGAAACAATGGGGAGAATTGGCCACGGAGTGAATGCAACAACTGTGCAGTGAAGGGGAACTACTGGCGTATGCTGGAGTGTGGGTAGGATGCCCACCACACTCCCAGGCCACATTGAGTTGCAGTTATTGAAAAGTGGGAAGGTTTTCTCATAGACCATGAAGGACCCACCCTTTGGAATCAGCATGTGCGTCTGGGTATGCATGGCTGTAGTCTAGTTTCTAGACACTTTAGTTAAAGAGGAAAAAGAAACGATTTCTACCTTGGGTGCAAGAACAGTTCTGCTAATATTTGTGTGGGCCATTATGTTTCCATTGGGAAAGAGATTATCAGCATCCTAGGATCAAGATAAGACAGGGATGGGTTTACTGGCTTTAACATAGACCCTCTGGTCTACTAGACAACTGAAACTCCCTGGCTCGAGAGGCTGCGCTGCTCTCTCTATAAGTGTTAGTGAGGGGCATTCTACAACCTCCTAAAGAAAGCAGGGATCCTCAGTCGAATGCACGAACGCATCCCATTCCCTCGAGTGTCTTCATTTTGGTCAGTTGATCTCTAAACCGATCTCCACATTCATTGCTTTCTGCAGCATGGGAAGGAGAGTGTGATTTCGTGCTTTGTCTTTTTACTCTGCAAAAGTCTGCAAATGTGTCAGCTAGAGAACTTTTTTGAATGAAATACTACTACTGGATGATGGAAGGGGAAAATCACCTATCTCTCAGCGCCCCCTAAACAGCCCAGGTAATTTTTTTTCTACTAGTAACTCACAATGCTTTGCAGTGGGCCTCCATGCTAGGCTTGTGGTAGAGGAGTTTGATTCTTTTTTTAGGAATGAGCTCTTCCTTCCCAAGCATATGACAAGACTATGATTTGCCAACAGCCCTAAAGTGAGGATTGGGATTAGTGTGTGTGTGTGTGTGTGTGTGTGTGTATCTGTATCCAACTGGTCCTTCTCTTGGTCAGAGATGGAATGTGCAGAGGCTACCTTGGCCCCCATGAATTAGGCAGGAACAGCAGAACAGAGATTAACAGGCCACAATCTCTGTTTGGCAGTCAGCACAGGGTTAAGGAATATGGGGGAAGGAGGCAGGCTCAGAGGATTGTGCAGGGCCCTGGCCTCCTTCTGGTGCCTCCTCCTCCAAAACCCCATGAGGTCGTGTAATTGAATTTTGGTCCCAGTTCCCATTTATTTTTGCTTTGCTTTGACTTTCTAGTCAGCTGGCCCTTTGGCACCACAGAACTCCACTCCAGCTCTGTGTTGGGAAGGGAAAGCCCAGGTGAGGGGAAGGAGATAAAACTCCTGGCAGTGCCCAGCCTGTGGCTCCAAGGAATCCAGCAGCCTAGAGTGATGATAGCAAGGGGGCAGGGTAGGGAGTACGTCCCGTGCCTGATGTGCTTCTCTTGGGGACCGAGAAGAAGGCCTGGGAAAGGCCTGTGGCACAAAGACATGTGTGAAGTCTCCCCTTGAAACAAAAACTGGAAAGGAAAATGCCCCGTGAAACCCCAAAAGAAAGTCCCTTCACCACCCAAAAGCCTCAATCGAGTGTTGAATTGGCAACACCAGGAAACTCTGGGTGGAACTTGGGCTGGTATGGCGGCTACTTCTTGAACATGTCCTGCAATGGACCTGGCAGATACTTGAGCACCGTATCCAGAATGCTCTCCTCATCCTCATCTTCATCATCTCCACAGCCGGCTGGGATGGCTTTCTTGGGTCGTGTCAGGCTCCCCTCACAGGGCTGTTCCAGGGCTGCCTTCTCCTCTGCCTCTTTCTCCTCTTTCTTCTTCAGGCCATACTATGTGGGGAGACACACAAGATTTCTCAGAGAAATGCAGGAGAAGGTAGATCCTGACTGCAACACCTTTGGGCCTTGGGTCATAGGTGTCCTAAATTAAGATTGCGTTAACTTAATCACTGAGGCTTCTGAAGATTAACCAGCTGCTCTAGTAAATGACATCAGCTGCTTCCATAGCGATACAGTCTGTTCTTAGGGTTACAATCTGGAACATGAACGCTGTACAGAAAAGACCTTTAAATTTTACTGATAATTGTGAGACAAAAACTGTACCTTCTGCTGCCTTTATGTATTTCCCTTACTGTCTAAGCTAAAACAGACTCTAGATGGTACTCCACCAAGTACTGGAACAACAAATGGACCCTGAAAGAAATCAGAGGTAACACTAACCCCTTATCTTTCACGTTAATGGAAAATCTGGAAAAGCATTTTATGCTTTTTCATTCATTTAGAAAGTAACTTCCTTGCCGACTCAGTTAAGGATGTTTTACAATAACCATAGCTAGCATGCCAAATGACTATGCTGGATGTAGGCAACGAGAGTTGTAGTTTGACATGACGTTAAGCCGCATGTTGGAAAGTGGATTAAATAGTGTAAGTTCTACCCTAGATATCTGGCTAAAGCATTTGAGGGTGCTATGTGCCTGCATAACATTTCCCTTTCCTCTCCTGACACAGTGAAGAAGCCTAGGAACATACAGAACCTAAACAAATGCAAAATATAATGTGCTGTTTTGCTTAACCTGCAGTCTTCTCTTCTCATCTGCCCCAGGTAAAAACATACCATGGACTGCCCTATCTACATCTGGAGAAAGATCTTGAGAATTGCAGTTAAGGACACATTGCCTTAATATTACCATTTCTAGGGTGAATAATAAAGTCAGACCTACAGCACTCCTGTTAATAATCTGAGGATGACTGGAGCCAAAAGGGGGGCTGTGATTGGCAGAGGGAATGACTCTGGAGCAATAGTCCACCCTGTCATCTAGCAAACATGGGTTTTGTGGAATGGATGCTAATTTTGCATGCAATTATCTTTACGTAGTCCTCGACTTACAACAGTTCATTTACTGACCGTTCAAAGTTGTATATGTATGTATATATATATATGACAGTGCTCTCATGTTCAAGTCTTCAGTAGCAATAAGAAAAACAGAAGAACTTTCCTGGTGGATGTACCTCTAAGAAGTTTACTAACAAAAAATGAAGACAATTTCCCCTTCCAGTTCGTTCTTCATTCAATATTTGGTATGCTACCGAATTTTCTTCCAATGAAACTTATTCTCAATCTTATTAGGCATTCCTCCATTCTTACTCCTTCCAATTCAGCTAATGCTTTGCATTCACAGCAATTTTTATGTGTACAATATTTTTTAGTCTATCCCTTCTTGATGTACCTGTTACACATAATGTTTTCAATTCATATTTCTATAATTGCTTCCTACAGCTGGGATAATTTTCCTTTCATTCTTTCTAGTATCAGTTTTGACACCCAACCCTTGTTTGCCAAGCTGGATTTGCTCTGGAAGAGCTCAATAGGAGCACTTCAAACTTCTCAGCATTCAAACAATGCAGAAGACTGATGAGTAATCGTATCGATGCTGGTTCTCTCTTGGTGCCACAGAATGAGAAACTGGCTTAAAAGATATTAGGGAAATGAATGAATAGGCAAAACTTATGATGAATTGGAGCCTGTCTTCATTGAGCTCACTGTCTGTAAAGAAGAGCCAGGCATTAATACTTTTAAAAGCAGTGTAAAAAAAAGGGCAGATACACCAAAGACTGAGCAAAGCGTGCTGGCTCAAATTCTCCCATCTTTGCATAATTATTTAAGGGGACAGCAGAACCTGCTCAGGCTAAGCTGTTGCTGTCTTAATTTTAAGGTTTTAAAAAAAGGCAGATGACAGAGACTGAAATTTAGTTATTTCCAGTGACCTATATTTTCCTCTTAGAAGACAAATAAGCCAGGAGGCGAGGAATTTTTTTTTTTTTAATTTGATTTATATGCCGCCCTTCTCCGGAGACTCAGAGCGGCTTACAATGCGTTAAGCAATAGCCTTCATACTTTTGTATATTTATACAAAGTCAGCTTATTGCCCCCACAAACTGGGTCCTCATTTAACCTACCTTAGAAAGGATGGAAGGCTGAATCAACCTTGAGCCTGGTAAGATTCGAACCTGCAGAAATTGCAGGCAGCTGTGTTAATTACAGGGTGCATTAAACCACTGTACTACCAAGGCTCTGTGACTGAGTGAAAGAAAATAGCAAAGGAGGATGCCAAAGAACACTCTTATCAGTATCCAGATTCAGTGTAGGATATAATGGCTCACGCCTGGCCTAAAGACAATTCATTTATTTATTACATTTACATACCCCTTGAGACCACACTCCAAATCTCTATGAATGATTCCCCTCTTGTTGCAGTGAAAATAGAGAAAATGGGAGTCAGAGAAAAATCATTCATGGGCAAGTGCCTATAATCCCGGGGGAGAGCCAGCCTGGAAGCTAGGGTGGATCATATCACTCTGCTGAACAGACTATCACTTCTCCAGGGGTGTGCTCCTAGGTCTGCCTTCCAGAGATGAGAAAAGGAAAACTCAAAAAAAGGAAAAAAATGTAAACAGGTTAACAGTGGATGGGCACTGAACCAGTGAGTTTAGTATGCAGCTGAATGAATGACTGTTGCTAATAGCAAAAAGCGGCCTTTCTCTTAACATCAAGAAGCTGAATATTGGCCAGCTTTAGTACATTTAAGGATTATCAGCAACAAAAAGAAAGTTCACATCAAAGGAGCTCTAAGATGGTAATCTTATGGCCTGGCAGAGACCACTTCACCTCTAGTTGCTAGACTCCAATAGAAGCTCTTTAAATAATTATAGCTGGCCCTGGAATAAGAGCTACAGAGAAGAGGCTGTTCTTTGTAGAAAGGAAAAGAAGGAATAATGTTTAGAAGGTGAATGAGTGTAACCATGTTGTGTGCAGGTGGGTTTCTCTTTCATTCATCTGGAACGACTGCAGCGAGGAACAAGCAATGCTGGGACGTTCCAATGGGGAACAAATAGATTCAAGGGCACATGCCAAGAGTTCTTGTTGCTTTAATTTAGTGAAGAGGGACAGAACTGTGAGGCTTTGTTCTCAATAGGCAGGATCATTCTGCTGGCATAATGCTGTCAATCAAGGGGGAAAACAGGATTTGATCCCTTACCATCCATTCTCTGGATGCCACCCTGTTCCTGGGGAAGGAATCATTTCCAGGTTTCAGAAGCCCTTCCTAGGAGGGTATATTTTAGGAATTCAGTTGTTCCATGCATTTCCCAAAGCACAGGGCAGTGAATTGGGCGTAGCTGGCTGCACCCCATAGACAACTAGTTGAGAATGGAAATGCTGGACTAAAATGGGCCTCGGTCTGATGCAGCAGGGCTACTTTTATATTCTTACCTTCAGGTGCTGGCTGCCCAGGTGCCATCTTTGCCCAATCTTCATTGTTCCCCTTTGGGGAAGCCACATTTCAAGTGCAATAGAGACCTGAAGTTGCAGCCCTTCAGTGGGAAGGAAGATGGGGGGTGGGGGCAGGGTTTCAGGGAGAGACCAGGAGGTTCAAGGAAGGAGAGGGACCTTGCTTGGGTCTCTAAGGGCTAGATGGAGCAACTAGGAAGGGTTTATCCCATGGACTGGAAGATCTCCATTCCTGCTGTAGATAATTGTCCAAGATGCTGAATCTGTAAGGGATATTACCTATTGAGTTTTGCAATATTCCCATCTCCTGTAATTGCTCTAGCCTGTGCTAGACAGAAATCCTATGCCATGGGAAGGCTACATTAGATATGACATAGTTATATGACAATATTTCTGGCTCTCTTTCTCCCTTTATTAAAAAACTGATGCAGTTGGAGTGGCCATCCAAATGTCAAGCCTTCGGGTAGAATTACTGTACCTTCAGATGTCGTTAAACTACAACCCCCAGCAGCTGATGCATGGCCAATAAGGAATGGTGGCCTCTATAACAAGGCATGAAGAAGTCAAAACGATGACACTGATTATGAAATCATCATGAAAACGGCATGTTTATGTAATGACATCATGATGTCTGAGACAAGTATATTCCCCTCAATATTCTTGCTCCTTCATGGATGCCCAGTAGGAGAGCTCAGAATTATAGTTTAATAACAACCGCTTAAAAGATATAAATTTTGCTGAGTAATCAATGCATTTCTCAAATAATTCAGGTTAGATTGACTGGCTTCTCAAAACTGAGTTTTTGTACTATAAAAAAAGAAGCCAAGTCTTGGCCATCATGATCAAGAATAATCACTTCTCCAGTTTCCTAAAGCTCACTCTCCCTACTCTTTATCCTTTTCTTGCCATTTCTTCCAAACCACTCCCTCAACATCTTAGTGACAGAGAGATTACCATATTTTTCGGACTATAACACTCTCTGGACTATAAGATGCACATTAGCTTTAGAGAAGGAAAACAAGAAAAAAAAATCTGCCTCTGCCATCTGTTCGCTGCCACTGTGGCCTGTTTGCCGCGGCCCATTCACCATGGCCCGTTTGCTGTGAATGGGCGGCAGCGGCAGCGATAAGTGGCGATTTCCGCCATCTAGAACAGTTCATCGGAACCGCACAGCTCCCCCTCCCACTGCAATATTCTCTCTATAAGATGCACAGACATTTCCACCCACTTTTTTTGGGGGGGGGAGTGCATCTTATAGTCTGAAAAATATGGTAATTGGAAAATGGCAGGAAAGTGACCCACCTTATCACGGATTTGCTGCCGAACCTTTTCCCGTTCAGCCTCCATGCGGGCATGCTTTGCCTTGCGCTCTTCCTCTTGCTGGCGTAAGGCTTCTTGTCGTTCTTCTTCCTTCTTCTGGGCATCAGGGTCTTTTTCCTCTTCTCCTCCCAACATTTTACCCATGTCCTTCGTGGCCCCTGCACATGGCATGGTTGAAAACATAGTAAGAGGGACTTCTGTGGGAAATCCTGTTTCTTTTCAGTATTTCCCAACAGGCTGGTGTTATCCACTTCTACTATTAAGGAGAAAAATAAGGAGAGGGTGGATTGACTGATGAAGTTTCTTCAGTCAGGCAAAATAACTGTGAGCTTCTCCATCAACCTTATAAAAAAAAACAAACTGAAACCTGCTAGACATTATTATAATGTCTACCAGGACCAGTGATTTGCATTTTCTTTTCTAGATGGAAACCTAGCTGGGTGTTTTAGGCCTGAAGGAGAGTGACTTTGGGCCAGTCACTTTCTCTCAGCTGAACAGACCTCACATGTTGTTGTATTAGATATGCACGCTGCCTTCAGTTATTTATAACAATAACAAATAAGACTTTCTCCAAGGCAGAATCTCAGAACCAATAATCTCCTTTCTGGTTGTGAGAAGTCAGTATGTGAGACAATTAGCAAATTTCCTTGCGGATCTCTAGGGGGAGCTCAGATGTCACTAGACATCTGAATAAGAACACTGTATTTTTCAAAAGGGCCTTTCCCTCCTCCCCCTCTCTCTCTCATATTTGTCTTGGTTTTCCCATTATGACAACACTGTCTAAGCTTGAATACAATATTATATAAGCAATATACCTTTGTGCTTAGGAATAGCCATGATTGTGCTATTGTGAGCAAATGCCTGGACAGTTCCATCTTTTTAAATAAAATAAAATAAAAAGAGAAAACTTCTATATTAGCAATAAGTAAAGTCCAAGAACTAATCAGACAGCATAGTTAAGCCAGTCCTTTCTCTCAAAGCCACTACTTTACAGACTTTTTATGGTGAAGATACAATAAAAGGGGATCTCCCTTGATCTCTCAGAAGCTCAAAAGCAGAGATGTATAACTTGTGGCCAAGTCCTCTTTTATTTATATATATATATATATATATATATATATATATATATATATATATATATATATATATATATATATATATGATGTATGTATGTATGTATGTGTGTGTGTGTGTGTGTGTATGTATATGTATATGTATATGTATATGTATATGTATATGTAATGTATATGTATATGTATATATATATATGCCTTGAAACTCTCTCCAATCACATCTATGGATATTCATAGAAGTAGATGTCAGCTGAGAACTTAATAAGGTTGGTTTTTTGGGGCCTTCTCTGTTGTAAACTGTATGTTTCAGCCATGGGAATGAGTTACTTTTAGTTCCAGCTGTGCAAGGGATCTACAAATTTGATAAATACTATGAGTATGGGAGGGCCTGCCTTATCTAAAGAACAGAATTCCAGATATTCATAATAAAAGTCTGAGCTTCATAAGATAGGTTGTAGAAGTGTATCACTGCTTGAAAAAAGATTTTTGAAGAGCTTGGAAAAACAACTATTGATACCCATCAGACTGAAAAAGTTTACAAAACTATTCCCAAAGTGTTTGTCCCCACTGTCAGGCAATTCATCACCATTGTTACCATCCCTAGGAGTGGATGACCAACTAAGATCACAACAAGAGCATGGCATATAATATTTCAGGACATGTCAAAAATACCCCAGGGTAATGTCTAGGGAATGAATTGAATTGACAAATGTCAGTGTTTGTGATACCATTATCAGGAGAACACTTAGCAATAAAGGTGTATTGCATGGCAGATTGAAGAATGCCACTGCTCTTCAAAAATAACATTCCTTCCGATCTACAGTTTCTGAAAATCCATGTGGATAAGCCAGAAGACAATTGGAAGAATGTTCTGAGGACAGACAAGATCAAAATAAGAATCTTTTGGCCTGAATGAAAAACATCTTGTTCGGTGAAAGCAAACATTGCATTACAGCATAAGAGTCTCTTCCCATCTGTGGAACATGATGGTGGCAGTATCATGATTTGGGCCTATAGACCCAAATTTTCTGCCTCTGGACCAGGGCTTGCCATTATTGATGGGACTTTGAATTCTGAATTGTATCAGCAACTTTTACAGGAAAATGTCAGGGTATCTGGCCTTCAACTGAAGCTCAAAAAAAGTGGGTAATGCAGCAATGACCCAAAAGCCAAAACACACAAGTTGTACCGCCAAAGATTGGTAAAAGCAGAAGAAAGGAATGGCCAAGTCAAAGTCCTGATCTACAGAAAAAAGGAAGGACCAGAAGTAGACTGTCATGCAAGGAAGCCCACCAACATGCCTGATTTGAAGCTGTCTGCTTCCACCAGAAATTCAGTCTTAAGTGCTTAGAAAAGTAGAACTAAGAGAATATTGTGAAGAGATAAGACTTACCCCCTAAGGCTTGTTTCATCACAAAATCCATTACTGCTGGCCACGTTAGTGCGCTCTAGGAAGTTGTTGAATTCTCATCCAGTGCTGCTGATAGAAAGCTTGGAGTCAAGGGCTATCTGGAAGGGAAATGAAATCAAATGAGCAGGATGAAGAGAAAAAAAATCAGTGACTGTTGAACTAAGCTCTGACCAGTGAGTCATCCATTCCTCTAGAAGCCCAGGTCCAATGCAAGGAACTTAATATAATGAATAGCAATGCAAGAATAACTGAGCTGTTAAGAGGCACAATTGTACCAGACTTTAGGCATGTTTAAACATATAATGGTGTGATATCCATCCTTTCTACAGAAATGAACATAGCTTCAATATTTTTTTTAAACTCAAAACAACAATCAATTAAATTTATGGATGTCTCCATCGTTCTTTGGAGCCTGTAGCTTTTCTGGCACCAATGATAATGTTTAGATAATGAAAACAACAGAACTGTAAAACTGAAAATTGTGTACAAGCATAAAACTTTAACCATGGAACTACAATGAACTACACACTCTTTAAAACTCTGCCTCTTGAATCTTTTTTAGAGAGAAAGATGTTTACTGCAAAATATTTTAAAGAATAAATGTAGCAAATAAGCAATGCACACTCACATGTCTGAGTTCTGTAATAAAAATGCATTAAAATTGCCTCTAAGTGCTGTTCAGCTAAACTTGAATTTAAAATATCCCATCTTTTAAAATTTGACAACTGTCCATTAAGAACAGAGGCAGCTTATCCATTACGAAATTGCACTATGTGGATTATGCTGACACTTCACAAGCACCATGTAGGAGCTACCATGGCTCAAACGAAGTTAGCATTGTTGAAAAAAATTCATGCCATGAATAATTTGTTACTGTTTAAGCCCCATAGATGAAAATCAAAACTAATAATTGTTTTTGCTGCAAGAAGCAAATATAGCCAACTTTCTAGAATGCATTTATTTCAGCAACTGATGTTTTAATATTAAATTGAGCTGACCACTGATAAAAATTATTTTTTAATGATTTTGATAAAAAGTATTGCAAACCTTCTTGTTTTGTAAGTTGACTTCTACCTATGTCTCTAGTTTATGACTGGCCCATATCTAATATTGGCCGGTAATATGGTTGCTAGAATATTAGATCTCAGGGTGTGATGAAGGAGATTCAGTCTTGAAAACACTTGATACCCTGCAAATTATACATAGACTTTATAAAGAATTTATGAGTGCCATTGTATTTCCTTATTAGGCATTTTCCACCTCTTGATATCAAATAATCCCT
Source organism: Pantherophis guttatus (assembly GCF_059756535.1). Lineage (NCBI taxonomy): Eukaryota > Metazoa > Chordata > Lepidosauria > Squamata > Colubridae > Pantherophis > Pantherophis guttatus. Next base: position 203,983,014 of record NC_142064.1, on the reverse strand, counting down.
GATTATTTGTATATTCCAATTTTCATCATTTCCCCGAGTCTGAAAATTAAAGCAGTCTCAACTACAAAGAACAGGTTTACACTGCTCCATTTAAATGCCATAAATGCCTTTTCTACTGATTACTTTCTTCAGGAAAGAGCCAAGGGAGCATTTATTAGGTACCATCTCCAGAGAATGAAATACATGCTCCAGAGTATGTGTATTCAGAATGAAATCCTACCCTATTTATTGGAACTCAATCCTAAGTAAGTTCGTGTTAGTTTGAATTATGAAAGAAGGCTTTACTCTCAAGAGGGCTTAAAACATAATTCTGGATATAAAACTGGAATGTTCATAAAGACAAATACATACACATATAAAAGTAGTTCTCATTGTTATTGATTATAATTCTAACCTGTCTTCCCCCCCCTCCCCGAGTCTAATTGCAACAGTGATCTGGGTGGCTGGATCATTTTCAACTACCTAAAGTTGACTTTAGTAAAGTAAATGCAAGTCCTTTTTCCATACTCTTTTTTTGGGGGGGCCTTTCTCCAGAGATAATTTGCCAGGGATCAGCTGATTCTAGGAACAGATCTTTGAAGAGCTAGATGTGAAGACTAGATGTGAGCCAGGCTCCATCCTACAAAAATGGTCATGAGCAAAGCTTAGATGATTTGAAGGAAGAGGGAGGTATATTCACACACCCCTGCCTCAGTTTTTGTTTCAGGTAGAGTCTTTGTGTGCCATTTTCACTTAGTTTTGAATTAGGAGGACATTGAACAGAGTGTTGCCCTACAATCATAGAAACAATAGGGGCATAGTTTTGAAGGCTTGATCTTAAGATACTTCGGGTACTTTATTTATTACACCATAGAAAAGAGCCATATTATAAGGCAATATGAATCCCACTGACCTTAGTGGAATTTACTACTGAGCAGAGAGAACTGTAAAATGGGGTTAAATGACTTTGTTGTTATATGCTGCCCATATGATTCAGTATTTGGTTATGCAGTACTGTAGCAATGCTATTATGGAATGAGCAATCCAGAAGAACACAGAATGGCAGAATAGCAATAGCACTAAGACTTATATACCACTTCAGAGTGCTTTACAGCCCTCTCTAAGTGGTTTACAAAGTCATAATGCCCCCAACAATCTGGGTCCTCATTTTACCAACCTCGGAAACATGGAAGGCTGAGTCAACCTTGAGCCGGTGAGAATCGAACTGCTGAACTGCTGGCAGTCAGCAGAATTAGCAAAATAATTACATGGATAATAACAATGTGCATGCCATTCAGTTCTTCAAGGTGTATTTCAATTGTGTCCCCCACTCCATCCCCCCCAAAAAAATCTGTTTGAAGCAACAAGAAGTAAAAAGGAGACAAAAGAAAATTTAGATTTTATCAGCCTCTTTTGCCATATAACTATACTGTTCACCGATGCTCTCTTTATCATTTGGAATGTTTATATCACTCCAACATTTACAAACTTCCATTTGTAAAAATGTGGCCTGATTTTTTTTTTTGGGGGGGGGAACCCAACAACACCTGATGTAGAGAGCTTAATCTGACTCATTTGCTCTAATCTTGAAATGTGGGTAGCTATTTATCTCTAGGAAGCTGTGCCGACAACTCACTTAGACCTGTAATTGCTGTGGTGAGCTAAGGTGAGGAATCCATATCTCTCTATGCTAGTTTCTCAAATGGAAAATATGAACTGATTTCTTAAGATCACGCTGGGAGTGATGTGTGTGCATGTGTGCATTTTCCATCCCCTCTGCTGTTGACTTTCAGGAAGCCTCCCCACAAAATTGATCCTGTCCTGTCTACCATAGATTATCTACTGCTGTTTCTTAGTAATTAAGATCATTTTGGAAGGCAGAGAACACTGCAGCGGTCCAGGTCACAGGAGATAATGGCTTGTTAGCAGTGTGGCGTATTCTGTGTTACACTTAACATCAATGCTCTATTCTCTACAGTGCTTTTAAGCCCATCACAAAAGCAGTATTTGTAGTTCCGGGCTATCTCTCTTTGATGCAATGCTTTGGTACAGAGCAAAGTGCTCAGAGCTCAGTCCAAAGAAGAGGAAACTCATCTGAGCCAGTTGCAGCAACATTCGGCAGAAAAGTGTCCCACGTACTCTGTTGACTTGAAGGAGACGTAGGATTATTAAGCTACAGTCTGCAAAGACTGTATTCTGGAGGGATAGTCTCATTAACAGAAATTGACTTTCTTTAGATTAAGCAACGACAACTGCAACTTAAATTTTTTAGAATCATGTAGAGAGAAGGAATTACCTTCATAATGGAATTCCAATAGGATGTAAGAGAAAATCTGAAATAGTTTCTTCCACTATGAGTACATACTATCTGTGGGATAGTCCATATCTTAATAAATGAGGCTCGGAAAATGAGGTCCGTAAAATAATTCCCATTGAGTAATAGGCAAGATAAATCCTAGCAATAATAATAAGCCAGGGAATAATAACTGTTGGAGACAGAAAGGGCCTATGAGCTCATTTGTTGCAACTGCCCACTAATGGCAAATAAAACTGGCTAATATATTCTGAGCCTACAGACCATCTGGCTGAATGCAACTTTCTTTTCACCAATCAGCAGCATTTGTATTTTGTGTTTTTCAGATTGTGGGAGAGAGACAAATTAATTATAAACTGATCAATAATGCACCTCAGAAATAAAAAACAAGAGACGTGGAAGGTGACTCTTTTGATTCGTTTAATTTGTGTCTGATCAAAATGTGAGATTTTGAGTCACAGCAATCTTTTCTGTGTTCAGAATATTCAGACTCAAATATTCAAAATTCTCATTTGAGAACTGCATAATACTTTGACTTAGTTCAGGGAAACAGGATCAACTAATTGACATATTTGATTAGAAACCGTCTTGCTTTGATACAGAAAGAAGACTGGACTTCTTTATATGGATAGTCCTTGAATTACGACCACAATTGAGCCCAAAATTTATGTTGTTAAGTGAAACATTTGTTAAGTGAGTTTGTCCTTTACGACTTTTCTTGCCACCGTTGTTAAATGAATTATTGCATTTGTTAAGTAAGTAACATGGTTGATAACTGAATCAGGTTTCCCCATTGATTTTTGCTTGTCAGGAGGTCGCAAAAGGTGATCAACTGATCCTGGGACACTGCAACCATCATTAATATGAGCCAGTTGCCAAGCATCTGAATTTTGAACATCTGACCATGGGAATGTTGCAATGGTTGTAAGGGTGAAAAACTGTCGTAAGTCACTTTTTTTAGTGCTGTTGTAACTTTGAACGGTCACTAAATAATCTGATGTAAATCAAGGACTGCTTGTAAACAAAAAATAAAAAAGAAGGGTAAGCATGATATATAGCAGTGATGACGAACCTTTTAGGCACCGAGTGCCCAACTGTGCATGTGCTCATGCGCAAACTGAAAGGTGTGTGTGTGAACGCGCACATGTGCGGACATGTGAGTGTGCATGTGCGGACATGCATAAATGTGTGCATGCGTGGACATGCAAAGCAGAGACCCGAAGACCAGCTGGCCGGTGGGAGGCGGGGCATCCCAACACCGGCAGCATGGCAAGAGGTAAGATCTTTTTCTTTTGTGAGCTTCTGTTTCGTCATTTGCAGGGAAACAGAAGCTCACAAAAGAAATGCCATGGAGATTTGACCTGGGGCGACAGCCCAAGTGCCAGCAGAGAGGGCTCTGCGTGCCACTTCTGGCACTAGTGCCATAGGTTCGCCATCACGGATATATAGAAACAACACTGCAGCACAGAAATATAAAGAAACTAGTTATAGAAGTAGTCCTTGATTTACAGCTGTTCGTTTAGTGACTGTTAGAAGTTATAAGGTATTGAAAAAAGTTACTTTTGACTGGTCCTCACCCTTACGACTGTTGCAGCATCCCCATGGTCACATGATCAAAATTCAGACGCTTGGCAACGATGGTTGCAGCATTCCCGGGTGACTTGATTGTCATTTGCAACCTGCTCAGCTGGCTTCCAACAAGCAAAGTCAATCGGGGAAGATGGATTAGTTCAACTGCGTGATTCACTTAACAACTACAGTGATTCATTTAACAGCAGTGCCAAAAAAAATTCGTAAAATTGAATGCAACTCAATTGTAACAACTGTCTTGCATAGCAATGGAAATTCTGGTCCCAATTGTGGTCATAATTCGGGGAGTAACCTGTAAGGCAATTTCTCTTTTCTAATATCATTAAGTTTATAACTTTATAAAGGCTTACAAAATTGTAGTAACAGTGGGCAGGCAATAAACTGTGTAACTTTTTAAATAATTCATTAATGTAATAACTAATGTATCCATGAACTTTACAGGATAAAGTTCTTCTTTATCAACCCAATTACCTTATGTATTACAATTTTAGTTCCAACATGTTCTATTTGTCACCATTTTCTCACAAGTATTCCCCCTTTTGTAACAGGAAACCGGGGTTAGGCAAAAACTTGGCAAACCTATAACTAAATTTGACTTTGAGCCAATAATTTCCTAAGGAGAATTTTCTCTCTCTTTAGAAAGAGTGTACCAGTTTGGTGTAGCAGTTAAGGCATCAGGCTACAAACTGGGACACTCTGAGTTCTGGTCCCAACCTTAGGCACGAAGCCAGTCAGGTGACCTTGGACTAGTCATTTTCTCTCAACCCTAAGGAGGAGGCAAAAACCTTGCCAAGAAAACTGCAGGGACAGTTTTCAGGAAGTCTGGACAGACCAGGAAGTCTGAAACTTGGACATGATTGAATGGAAGAAAAATAAAAGAGATCTGACTTTCTCTGCTGATATTTCATCGTGCCAATAAATAGAATGAGAAGTAGCAGCTACATATTGTGTAAACAGGGCAGAGTGAGGATCCAGGTATAATGACTGAACATCACAGTAAGAGAAATAAACCCTGAGATTTTATGGAACATCCTATAAAAAAGCTCCTGTCCATTCATCCTTGGACACTTGGGTAGAAACAATATTTTAGACACATGCAGCAAAAGAGATGGGTTTTTTTTTCAACCAACAAGCCAATAAGCCCTCTTCCCTCAACAATTCATCTATAGAGCTTCAGCAGTTTGCATCCTGTTGATGACAGTCAAACAAGCCCCTGTGTAGATCTGCCAGGAATGCCAATTGCCTAGCCTCGGGACCATGTTCTTCTGCATTGGCTGCCACACACACATTCAGAAATTAGTTCTGCTGTTGTGTTCTTTATCTGCACTGCCTTGTTAAATACACAAGCATGCTTGCTTCCTCCCCGCCGTCTATGCACGCATGTCTCAATGTGGCTTCAAGACACATAATCTTAAGATCTCCTACAAAGATGTTTCTAGAAAAAACACAAAGGGTGAAATTAGATTTAATATGTGCAAGGATGGATAACAATTATAATTCCAGATGGTGGGAAATTTAACCCTTTCCTCTCCTGAGATTTGAGGAGCCTGAGGAAAACACCTCAGAAACTGAGGTTTCCTTTGATTCGGATGTCTGATATTTAAATGGGACGAGACCATCATAACATGGGTGTGCTGCCTGGGGATCATGGGAATTGCACTCCTAAGACATCTAGAAGGCATTAAGGAAGAAAAAGCTGTGTTACACTTCGCAAGTAATGGTATGCTCATGATTGTTTACACATGCCCCTTTCATTTTTATATCACATCCGTGCATTAAATATTTACATTTTATAGTATGTATTCTCCCCCACTTTAATAGACATGTTTCTTTATGGTCTCTCTCCATTTCTTGCACAAGCACACATAATTTTTCATTGTTACTTAGACCACTAGAGGCTTTTATAATTATTTTCACTGGCTACACTTGCACCCTCTCTCTTTCCCAACAATGCAGTTCTCTGTTTCTCCCACCCACACGGTGTCTACCAGCAGCCATATGCTCATGCTTTCTTGCACAGAATGGACTCATGAAGAGACATATACATCCACAGTTTCTTTCACACCTAATCTATCAAACACCCCCTCCTCCTCCACCTCCTTTTCTCTCAATTAGGTGAAAAATATGACTCTCCTTTTCATTTTTCTTGTTGGCACACCTTTCATTGCCTTAAACCTCTTTAGCTTTCTCCAAGATATGATATATATTTATATGCACACATATTAATGTTAAAGACACTTCAGCTTGACTACATGATGCACAGTGGTGTGGGGGAAGGGGAATACAAGAAGGTAAGTTCAATTGAGTAGGTTGAAGTTGGTCAATTTACATTACTATTGGGCAATGGGTAGTAAGAGGAAACCATGAAGAAATACTATCTATGTTGGCTTTCAATCTATAAATTCATGAATCATTAAAATGCTATTATGCGTGGGCATCTGTACTGAACATTTTATCACGTATTTCTAGTGAGGGTGGTTTACTTTGACAGTATATAAAATGATAATGTCTGTGAGTATTTCCTCCTGCACATGACCAGCTCACCTTGAGCAAGCAGCCAATTTCCAAATTCTTTCACACAGATATTGTGAGCTACCTACTGTATATACATATATATATTTAGCCAAGTAAATCAATCTTCAGAAATCCAGGTAACTCAACAGGGTTCTTCCCCCCCATAAAACCTATATGCTTATCCTTTCCAATCCCATCTCAATTCAGTAATGATTGAGAGAGTGAGAAATACTAGTCACCTTTTTGAATAATGTGTGAATTGTGTGTGTGAGAGAGTGAATGAGTGAATGAAATTCCATTTGGATACCTGTTTCTAATCTCAAAGGAGCCACAGGTGGCAGCATCCTTCAGCATCTGTCTAGCTTTCCTACGGAAACTTCCATTGCAGAGTCTAGAAGCAATGAAAGTCAAAAAGCCAGCAGGATTTGGACTTTTGACACAAAGTAAGTAGATTGGAGATTAGTTGACACAGCCATCTTTTGCACTGCACTGCACCAAACATGTGACCAACAAAAAAATCACAAAGAAAAAGACAAGCAAAACATTCTGAGACAGATTTAACAATTTTAAAGCAGCATCAAGAAATATTACATTGCCAAACCAGCTAGTAGATCCCCCAACTAAAACTATCCCACAGTTGAAATGATCCCTCTTTACCATTTTGATTAAATGCATGCACAGAATAAGAATTTTTTTTTTTGGACCCACCTGATTTAGGCTCTGCTTCCCACTCCCTAAAAGAGGGCTGACTCCTGCTTTCCTTGCTTACTCATGTGCTGAACTCAAGATCTATCTGTATTATGTAAGCATGCTTTATTTACTACTGAGAAACAAACATATGGTTAAGTTGCGTTGAAGCTGCATTTTGTCTTTCTAAATATACTCAGGTGATACTATATGAAAAAAAAATTCAGACTGCAGATCTAACAGGTGCATAAAGGATGGGCTGTAGTTTTTGTATCTATAAAAGTCAAACAGGGCACACATGTAGTAAGTAAGGGTCCAGGACAGAAACGAGCACAGCACTGAATTTGAACCAAGATTTTCAATTCTTCTATAACTCAGCCTTGATTTCAATATTAGAACACAGTAAGATAATCAGAGAGGGGCTCTAAGGATACACTGAATGAATTTTACACACCAACAATTTTGATATCAAAAGGATTATGGTAAGTGGCAGGGGTGAAATCCAGCAGGTTCTGGAGAACCGGTAGTGGAAATTTTGAGCAGTTCAGAGAATCGGTAGCAGAAATTTTGAGTAGTTCGGAGAACCAGCAAATACCACCTCTGGCTGGCCTCAGAGTGGGGTGGAAATGGAGATTTTGCAGTATCCTTCCCCTGCCACACCCACCAAGCCACGTCTAAAGAACCGGTAGTAAAAAAAACCTTACCACTGGTAAGTGGGCACACTAATAATCCTCAGAGAGTATGAACAGTTAGTGTGTGAACCGTAACATTAACATCCAAAGCTACCCTGAGTTTCCTCTCAAAACTCCAAGACTGAAAGTTCTGTTTCACATAAATAAAGCCCAATATTTCTGTGAAATTATTTACGAGAGGCACATGAGTTCCTATGACAACATGCACACAATTGACGCCAGTTATTGTTAAACAGTGATAGCAGTTAATGAAAAATCAAAGACTACAGAATATCCTAAGAGCAGCGCATGCCACATCAGATTGAATAGGAATGCTAAGCAACATTTTGTAGAATCCTCACTTCTACATTACTTACAAATCATGTGCTGTAAAATACATGAAAAGAGATATATGCACAAAATAAAACAAGTATAAAGGTGCTTATAAGGCTAACATGCTACTAAAGTAAGAAACCAGAAGAGGTGACCCAAATAATTTGAAAGCCACAACATCCATGATCTATATGATGGAGACAAACTATATGAAATAGATACATAGTTTGGATTCAGAGAAGTGTTTGTTTTATACAGCAACTCTTCAGATGTCTGAGCAGATCTACTGCCTTTCTATGGCAGAAAGATCAACACACACACACACACCCTTATCCAAAGAGCTATACCTGTGTGAGATGCATATTTGTGAAATAATCTTATTTTCAAGAAATATTTTAGGTAGGAAAATGGGCAAGAGGGTGAACTAAAACCAGCCTAGAAAAACTATAGAATTGATTTTCCTTGGAGTATTTCATGCAAAGATCGAGTTCAAGGTATTGCTTGATATTGGCATAAAAAAGAAACATATACAGTAATTCCATGGCTTTTTTTTTTAAAGTTGCATTTGACAGACTCAAAGATCCTTTATGAGTGTCATATATGAAAATCCACATACGCACATAGGGGTACATACATTCATACATACTGGGGTACATACTGTACATACATTTCACAAATGAAATAGAAAATAGAGAGGGAGAGATTCCCTATTTGCCTATTTGGTTTTTTCTGCTGAAATCTGAAGAATTTTGAATCTCTGAACCACCTTGCTAAGGGCCAGTGAGGCTTTCTCTTAATATCCCAAAGAGGAGTTTGAAGGTGAGATTTTGCACCAGTTGCTCCAACTGCTGGAGGGAGACAGTGAGGTAAAAAGAAGGAGGGGGCAATCCACTATGAAGGGAAGCAAGGGAACCATGCAGCAAGAACAGAAGAGGTGCAGACTCTGAAGTCCCACCAGCTGAACCTCACTGACTGAAGGAAAAGGATACTACTGGGAACCTCAGGGCTCATTTCTCACCAAGCTGGATAGAGTGGAGAAATTATGTTTATTACTTCTCTAGCAGATGAATTAAAGAGACGGAGAGCAGAGATCTCCAAAACAAGAAACACCTGGAGAAGTTCAACTGCAAGCGGCTTTGGGCAAAACATAAAAGTGGGCATGGCTGGTAGTTTCCTTTTCCCTATCTGATTGAGTAAAGGTATGGAAACAAGTTCCCCATTTCTCACCCCAGATTTGGTCCCATTTCCTGAGCTAGAGGAGCGAGTGAAGGAAACCCATAGAACATTTTCCAGGGTTTTGCTTTTGTGCAGATAAGGCTGTTCCACTGCCTTGTCTCTATGATCCTGAGGATGGGCTTCTGTTGGCTTTTGGAGAATGTCATCCAACAAACACACTTCAGAGATATTGTGCACTGAGTACAGGAGCGTAACCACATTCAAACGATGGATAGTCATTGGGTTTGGGGGGGGTGGTGACGACAGAAGCTAAAATCTACAATCCTCTTAGGGTCGAGCCAAAGCTGGTTCTTCCCCATCCAGATTCCGACAGCCTTGGCAGCATCCTTTGGCTGGCCTGAGATTGAGTATCACCAGCATTTCTTTCCTGTCTATGAGCAGCCTCACCTCTGGAATATGGCCAGCCTGTCCTATTGCCCTTCCACAAGACTGGGAAGACATGGGACCATTAATGACCCTAAGGCCATTAGTGTCAGGATGTTAGCAGGGGAGTTCTGGCCTGGACATATCTGTCTAGTGGTTTATTACGAGCATCAAACATTGATGCAGTTTTAGCTGGTTTTTTTAAAATGAATTTGTTTTTGTTTTGTTTGCCATTCAGAGGTTCTGAAAGAGATAGGTGGATTAATAAATGAACTGTTTCCACCTCTTGCTCACTGGCCACCTGTCCCATATCTTGTCTAGAGATTATCCCAAGGAGAGTTTGCTTCCCTGTCAATGAGCAGATACAGTAAGTTGCTTATTTATTTCCTCGATGCACACCGGCGGGTTCCAAACTATCAGGATGATGGAGGGAATTGTGGGGAATACAGGTGCACAGAGCAAAAGGCGACATTGGCAAAACAGCCAGCCCAGACCTGTAGACAGGCTGCAGGTGGAGCATGTGTATCAACCTTTCTGGGGACTTGCAGCGTTTCCTAATACTCAGGGGGGTCCATCCACTCCTCCCAACTAGGTGCCTTCTCACTCGCTGCGTGTGACAGGTTGTAGGTAAGTTAACTGCCCTGCACACCATATACTCCCCAAGTTCTCCTGGTCCATTCCTCCCGCTCCTGACCCACGGCGAAGACCGTGCAGTTGCCCTCCACCTTCCCTCTTCGCATCCCGCATTATCCAACCACCATCCGCACTGCCGACTTATTAACATGCAGAGCAGGCAGCTCGCAGCTCCGATCCGCTACGGGTAACGGGCAGAGATCGCAGCCTCCCTGCTGGGCTGCCAGCCTCGCTTCCCGTCAACCAAGCAGGGAGGTCAGTCCAGAACTTGGACAGCTCCTTCCCGGGAACTCCCCGGCTTCTGGCGGGGCGATTCCGAACACAGCCTCCAGGCAGCGGACGGATAAAGCGGCAAGCGGGAAGCCTGCCCGGAGCGCTCTGAGAACTCGGGCCGCGCACTGCAAGTTCCCGCTCAGGGTTTAGCCGAGGCGAGGAGCGCTGGCGGGGGCAGCCCCGAAACCTCTCGCCCTTCTCAGGCTCCCAGCTACGGCATGAACATGCAAGCTCCCCGCCACTTCCCCCACCCCCAAACGCCGCCACCCCGGCCAGGGCGAGCTTCCCGAGGCGACTCTTGGCCCTGCGGGTTCCCCTCTGGACACTCCGCGGCTGGAGACAACCCTCCGTCCGTCCCCTGGCGCCCCGCCCCTGCCCTTCCCGCGCGGGGCTCCCGCCTGACCCGCTCGCTCACTCACCCAGAGCGGTCCGCAAGCCCGCGGCCGGTAGAGGGAAGGGGCTGCTCTCTTCAGTCCGGCGGCGCCCAAAGCCCGCCTCCCGCTCTTCCCGCAGCCTGACAAAATACCGCTCCAATCACTCCCCTGCAACCCTGACGCGCCTGCCCGTCTCTCTCCGCGCTGCCTGACGGAGTGGGCCGGCTCATGATGCCGGGGATCCTGAAGGCTCAGCCTCCCTGGCTGGGAACCAACGCGAGGTTCGCTCTGCTGCCCCCCCTTCCCTTCCCTTCCCTCCTTTGCATCTCCCCGCAAGGGCATTCCTGCTTCCCCCTCCGCTCGTCTCCCTTTCACCCCCGCCCCCGCCCGGCTGGCTAGTATTAGTCACGCGTCCGAGCTAGGAGCCGTGTAGCCTCGACTTCTTCACCGGTGGCTTATTTGGCTCTTTGGGGCCCCGGCAAATTAGGCACGGAGCCATTGACAAGGACCGCTGGCGCTTCGGAAGGAGTATTTTTCCCGCCTCCAGAGCGTGTGTGGCTGGGTGTGGGTGTAACAGGTCAGGGATGCCAGTGGGAGAAACCGCTATAATGTTCCAGCTCTTGAGGCTGGTGTCCGTGAACTCCTTTGCTCTTCTGCAAACCTCAAAGATGATTGCAAAATACTGACGGACAAGGCCAGGACAAACCCACACCCACACCAGATCTTACTAAAAGTATCATGCTGCAGCTAATTGAAGCAGTTGGGATGCAGTTTGCCCAAGCAGGAATCACATTAGTCTCTTCTTTCCCTATTCAAGAATTCCCAGGGAGCAACTCAGCTTCTGTGGTCACTAATGGGACTTTCAAGAACAGAGAAATGCGGTGGGGAGGATCAGGTTCTTTTGAAACAGATCCTTTTAAGGGGCAGCCTGGATCTGAATCTGAAAAGTTGGATTCCACCTCACTTCAATAGGGTTCCCTAAGGGATGAATTCTGGTGTCCCACTATCCTTCACCCTTAGGGTCTCATCTGTAACCCTGGAATAGTAATCATGATTCGCACAAAAGAGATGAGACTGAGCAAAAAAATACATCAGAAGGAAAAAAAAGAGAAAGAGTTTCCTAATCTCTTTACTTTAAGGAACCTCAACAGATGGCAGCATCTCACTGACCTGTCTAGGTCTGGAGGCTGAGCCCTGATTAGTCAGTGGACAGGAGACCAAGTAAGAAATTTCAAGGCCAGTGCATGATTTTTAATTTGTTTACATGTGTTCATGAAGTCACCAGGAGTTCAGCCAGCTCAATTTGAGGATATCTTTACTCCCCCCCTCTTTTTATGGAAAGTATATTTATTCTTAAAGGTTGATCAAACAGCTGGCATAATTAGTATACAAAAGAAGAATTTCCTTCAAGCTCAGGTTGTGACTCCATGGATGTACCCATACAGTGTCTCTTGAAGGCAGTGTGGAAGGGGTTGCTTTTCCTAGGTAGGAGTTTCCTGGATTTTCTAGTCAGCAGGAGTGCCTATGAGCCTGGTAGTATTAAAGACTCCATCTGGGCAAGAATAATGTGGATACCTGTCATGTATCAAGAGAGAATTGTGGGGCATTGCTTTACAATCCACAGTGACTAAGAGAACAAAATGCTGAGGTTCTTTGAGGTAAAGAGCATAGGAAATGGTTTATTATTACAGGTAGTCCTCAAGTTACGACAATTAAAAATTTATGTTTCTAAGTGAAACATTTGTTAAGTGAGTTTTGCCCCATTTTATGACCTTTCTTGCCACAGTTGTTAAGTGAATCACTGCAATTGTTAAGTTAGTAACATGGTTCTAAAATGAATCTGGCTTCCCCATTGACTTTCCTTGTCATAAAGTCACAAAAGGTGATTACATGATCCTAGGATATTGCAACCATCATAAATATGAACCAGTTGCCAAGCATCTGAATTGTGACCATGGGAATGCTGCAACAGTCGTAAATGTGAAAAATGGTCATAAGTCATTTTTTCCAGTGCTGTTGTAACTTTGAACAGACATTAAATGAACTGTTGTAAGTCGAGGACTACCTGTATAATTTTGTTGTTTTGCAATGGAACATGCATTGCCTCTTTTTGCCTGACAAATTTATATCCTGTCCAGATTCTCTTTGATTTCTGATTACAGTGGATTAAAGTGGCTCTCCTCCTACAATGTCCTGAATATTAACTCTGGAAGCTGGTTGTTGAATATCAGGGTCACATTTAATCCAAAAAGGTAAACAGATACAGTATAATACTAGAAAAATGGCATTATTTAAAAACCTGTTTCCTCTGCTCTTGAAACCTGACATTCTCATGACTATTTTATTATAATTTTGTCATGTCTTCAAAGTCAGCCAAATTAACCGATTGCAACGATTTTTGTTTATACTTCAAATACAACCCTAAAAAGGGCTACCAAGAATAGCCTTAAATTTGAATTGTTCAAGAAAGTGGCATGCAAATGTTGGAATTAACTTAACTAGTAAAATTCAAGTTGATCTGTTCCTTTTTTTTTACTGTAGCTCTTTTTTTGTAGTTGTATATGTAAAAGAAAATCATGCGTACAATACACATATCCATCCATCCATAACTACCCTGCTATTTATTTTTCAGGTAAGCAACATTATGCAAAGTCTAGAAGAGAAGACAAAAAATAGAAACCTTTAGAAATTCAAGGCATGAAACATGGTAAAAAGAAGAAAAGGGTATGTAGTTAAACCAGGTTTATTCCAACATCATTTGCTATAGCTTTCTACATTATGTTTGGGCTTTACAAACCATCCTTTCTTCCTCCACATTTATATATCACTTCACACACATCATATTTTGTTCTTTAAATTCCTTCACCTCCCTTCTTGGAACATTATTGTCTCCATCCAACATAAGAGTTTCTCATCCCTCCTTATCTTCTCAATCCATTCATTCTTCTTTTGTATATGTGTTTTGAACTTTATTATTCTCTCTTTTCTACTGAGCACTTTTGCGTTAAGTTCACATTCATTCCAGAACCATTCAGACTTGACCTCCTCTCTTCTGATTTTATCACATACTTAAGTCCTTCATTCCTGCATAATTTAATTTTTGTTTCTCCTGCCACATTCAGCATTTATTTCTTTATAACAAAATGGGCACAAGCACTCTTACGCAGGGGTTTTCACTTATTTCAATAACATACAAACAATGTCAAAACTTTATCATTTTTTCTATTTTAATAAATATTCTACCAAATTATACAAATTAATTTATTATGCTACATTTTCACCAAGAATATGTAATTCACAATTGTTCACTCTGTTCTCTATGAAATATAATTACTTGATCTTTGGTGCACTAAATTATAGATTCATACTCTTTGTTGCATTAGAATCATGGAATTGGAAAGATTTTTAGAAGTCATTTTGTCCAGATGGATCTTGACAGACTAGAACACTGGACCCTATCTAACAAAATGAAATTCAATGTAGAGAAAAGTAAAGTCTTACACTTAGGCAAGAAAAACCAAAAGTACACATATAGACTGGGTGAAACCAGACTTAATAGCAGTAACTGTGACAGGGACATTGGAGACTTAGTGGACAACCAGCTAAATATGAGCCAGCAGTATGCAGTGGCAGACAAAAAAGCCAATGTAATCCTAAACTGCATTAACAGAAGGATACAATCAAGATCAAGCGAGGTACCAATACCACTCTATAAAACTTCAGTAAGACCACACCTAGAATACTGCATCCAGTTTTGGTCACCACACTATAAAAAAAGATGTTGAGACTCTAGAAAGAGTGCAGAGAAGAGCAACCAAGATGATTAGGGGACTGGAGACTAAAACATATGAAGAATGGTTACAGGAACTGGGCATGGCTAGTCTAGTGAAGAGAAGGACCAGGGGAGACATGATAGCAGTGTTCCAATATTTGAGGGACTGCCACAGAGAGGAAGATGTTAAGCTATTTTCCAAGGCACCTGAAGGGCAGAGAAGGAATAATGGATGGAAACTGATCAAGGAGAGATTCAACCTAGAAATAAGGAGAAATTTTCTGACAGTGAGACCAATCAAACAATGGAAGAGCTTGCCTTTGGAAGTTGTGGGAGCTTCATCACTGGAGGCTTTCAAGAAGAGATTGGACTGCCATTTGTCAGAAATGGTGTAGGGTCTCCTGCTTGGGTGGGGGGTTGGACTAGATGATTTACAAAGTCCCTTCCAATTTTGTTAATCTAAAATCTAGATGATATTTAGATACTTTTGAAGATCTGTAGTGATGGGAACCTTATTTTATGTGATAGAGCTGGTGGACAGCTCACATAGATAGGGAGTTCTCCCTGATATGTAGCCTGAAATATCTTCCTTTAAAATTTAACCTATTGCTTCTGGTCCTGCCCTTTGGAACAACAGAGAATAACCCATTCTTTCTGTGTGACAATCCGTCAGATATTTGAAATCTGTGACTCTTAATGTTAACTGTTCCTTGCTCATTTTTTTTTGCTCTATATATGTTATGCAATAGCTGTCTTTCATTTTTGCATGCACATTCTCTTGGTGTTTTTCCTCATACTCAGCTCTTTCACCTTATCATTCCACCTTTTCATTTCTGTACTTCATAGCAGAATTCTTTTTATTCTGTGAAAATGAAAGCTGTTTTAACATCCTTTTTCCTTGTCTGCTTTCTATTCATTCAGTTGAGAGATTAGTCTGTCTTCTAATATTTTTTCATACACGACTCTTCTTATAGTCATTCTATTTTCATTTTAATTTCTTTCATTTCTTTGATTTTTTTCCCGATGAATTGTTCTGAAGATCTTCTTGTAACACTATCTTATAATGGTCTGTTCAATATGTGGAACCTCTCATCACACACATGCTTAACACATACATTTGAACAGATATTTTATAAATATTTCTAAGCAGATACTCATCAAACAGTCTCCATTCTCATTCATTCTTAGGTCTCCAAATATCCCAGGCAATTTTTCCTAAATATTCTTGTTCTGTTTCTACCTATCCATTTATGACAATTGACAGAATATTTCCTCCTGTCCCCCCTCCAGATTACATTGATTTGACCACTTGGACAATTTTTATCAAAGCTCATATCTGGTTCTCCAATATTAGGTGCCATCAAGTCATTTTTCACTCTGAGCAGACATAAAATACTTGGAAATAGTTTTACTTTTACCATGTGACTCCCAACTCCTCCCCCCCATCAGCCAAAATTTTGAGATCTTCCTGTGGATGCTATGGCTGCCTTTAGAGCTGGGGTGTCAAACTCAAGGCCTGTGGGCCAGATACGGCCCACGGGGTGCTTAGATCTGGCCCGCGGGGCTGCCTTGGAAACAGCGAAAGACTGGCTTGCGGTGCCTCTGCCAGCAAAAATGGAGCTTGGGAGGACTGCACGCAGTGTCCCTTTTTATTGGCAAAGGGCTGCAGGAAGCAGTCACAGTCAAAAATGGAGCCCGGGGGCCCCCCTGAGCTCCGTTTTTGCTGGCAAAGTGATAGCAAAACAAAGTACTGGCAAAAGTGGATCCCTCCAGACCTGCCCGGGCCACCACAGTGATGTTGAGCTGGACATGCCCACCTGGACATGCCCATACAGCCCCCTGAGGTCAAACACAACCTCAATGTGGCCCTCAATGAAATTGAGTTTGATACCCCTGCTTTAGAGGGAGGAACTCATTTATTCACACACTGATAAAAAAGACCGGTGGGATCCTGAGCTTGGTAGATGCAAATGGAGAGGTCTGTAGGGAGACTAGTTTCTAGAAATAGACATGATAATAGTTTTGGTAGGCCTGTCTAATAGACAAAACTGTTTTATATTATATTAAGAAACTGCTCATTCTTAATACTAAATGAATTATCTAGAAATAATAATGTGATAGGGATTTAAATACCAAGGTATATCTTTTCCTTCCCTTTCTTTTCCTTCCCCTTCCCTTCCTTCTTTCCTTCCACTTCCCTTACTTGCCTGTTCATGTATTTATTCCTGTATTTATAAAAGTAATTCAAATAATTCCATCTCTCCCAAGTTGACTGGTTGTGATTTAAATGACAGTTCTAAGAGCTTGTGAGTTTTCCCATTAGCTCTGAATTTTTCTGTAAGAGCAAGAATGTTGTGTAAGAAGGTGCTAAAAAGTAAGGTGTGTCCACACTTTTTGCTAACTCAGATTAATGCTTCTGTGCAACACTCTTCCAAACAGCTGCTGATCTGAACTTGTTGCTGCTCTCATGAGTAACTGAGCGGCAAACAACTGGCTTCTATCAGTCTGAGGGAATATCTTCCCTCATGCCCTTTGAACAGCAGACTCCCACATTTTAAACCAGCAGCTTTTAAAATGGTAAGATATACAATTAAGTAACATGTAGCCACATAATGTGTATTGCAAAATAAAACGAAATAAAAACAGCATACTTCATACTTCTAGGTATTTTGATCACATTGCACAGTGGATTGTCAGCTGCATTGACCCCAATTTATTGCTGGGCTTGGTGTAAAGCTGTTATTTTAAGATTTAAAATAGCTTGGGACCAGGTTATTCTTATCTCTGTCTTTGACTGTATTTGAACTCTAGAAACCTCAATAGAAACTCTGCCCCCAGTGTTCCCTTCAATGAAGTGGGCAAATAATGACTGGGGCAGAACCTTTTTGGCCAGGGTGTTTCTGCTTTTACAACAATCTTCCCAGAAATTCTTCCTTGCAACCACATTTATATGTGCCCAGTTTTCATCATGCCTTTCCAGTAAGACCAGGTAGGGTTGGTATTTTCTGGATCCCATTGACTGAACAGTGTAAACTTGTGGAACCCAGAATGTGGACCTTCTCTGTGGAGGGTCTTGCTCCTTGATACTCCTGAGATTCCTATATCTCTCCCCCCACAATGACATTCAGAAAATCATTAAACACTTGGTTGTTTTCTTTTGCCTTGAGATAGGGTGGCTGCCCCCTAGTTTGGGCATTGTTTTAATTGGTAGAGTGTAGTCTTATGTTTGGAAGTGATTTCCCCACCCAGATAACTTGTTTTTCCTCTTTTAATTGCCCAGAGTCATTAAAGAGATAGGCACTCACATTATCCTTTTCAGCACCAGATAAAGACCTATTTATTCAACCAGAGCTTTTAAATTATGGATGCCTTTTATTTTAAAACTCTTTGCTCTGAAATTATACTCCTATCTGAACAGTAATAATTTTATTGATTTCAATTGTACTTTAATGCTGTTAGTGCTCAAAGAAATGGTATTTTATAGAAACCTAGTAAGAAACTAAGAGAAAGGAAATCTCTTTTGAGATTTACACCTTGTGAAAAGAAAGGGCCAGATAAGGAGCCCTATAGCTTGTTCATTGGTTCAAGACATTTAAGGAAGTAGGCATCATTATTCATAATATCTTTTTTGAATATCTTTTATATTCATATTTCATAATATTTTTTTTTAAAAAAAATACCCAACTGCTTTTTTTGTGGTCCAGGTTTACTCATTTCGTATCTGCAGGACCATAAAAATCAGAAATAGTGAGGGGTACAGTAAAACAAGGACATGCCTGTTTGAAATAGCAGGTTTAAGCTCCCCTTATTTAGGGGTCAGCATCTTAAAGCAGCTCTTAAAGTTATCTGTTTACAAGCAAAGATTCCAGTTCACCTAGAGATAAATGTGCAGTGAACTTCCTTGCTTGAAATGGCACAGGATTCAGAGCTTCAGGAGGAATTTCACGGTATAAGGGCTGGGAAGGCAGTGTCTAATGCTGGCATCATCTTTGACATGGGAAGATTTTGAGACCTGCTGAAACTGCAGCTGGCATCCCTTCTCTTCATTTTGCAGGGTGGTTCCATATAGTTGACATGTCATTCGCCCTCTCTGATCCCGAACCCTACCCGTTGTGCCTCCTTTTCTACATATTCTGCTCCATTGGCCATGGATTGTAAATTAAACATCACAGCCTGCAATCTTATGACAGAATTAGTAAGAAGTAAGTCCCACCAGACTTAGAAGAATTTGTTTCTGAGTAAGCATTTCTACCACTGTGTGCATATTTGCACGAATGATTATTATGCGGAATGATATCTGCTTTCTTCTCTCATGCTTGCTTTGGATTTTGGAACGCAAGCTTTCCCCTAAAAATCTGAATTTTAAAAACTTAATGAATTAAATTAATTCATTATTGTATTGTAAAAATTAATGAATTAATGAATTAATGAAGCTGTTATTGCTGGGCCATATTATTGAAATGATGCTTATTGAGTCACAAAGTGTTGGAAGTGAATGAATGAACAAAACAAAAGACAACAAAATGGATCTAAGATATATTCAACAAACTATGTCATTACCATCAGGGTAAAAAATGCCCATTTTTTCTCTTATACAAGAATTTAAGATAAAGAAGCATGGCTATTATCCCAAAGAATAGTTTAGCATGCCAAACCTGGAAGCGTTATAACAAAGGTCCTCAAAGTACAGCCCGTGAGCTGCATGTGGCCCGCCGAAGCCATTAATCCAGCCCTCGCAGGACCACGAAGCTGTCCCGCCCACATCGCCCCGCCCACCCTTTGGCCGAGTGCAGGACTTACTTTCATGAGCCCCGCGAGCTGGAACATAATGGTAAGGCCAACAATTTTGGCCTGCAGACACATTCTAGAGGTGGGGGAGGTAAAAACGGGGTGCACAGACACCCCAGGAGGCAAAAAAATGGGTGAAAACCGCCCATTTTTGGCCAAAAAAAGGCGGTTTTCGTCTGTTTTTGGCCTGCAGAATGATTCGGGGGGGGGGGAGGTGAAATACAGGATGCGTGGATGCCCCCAGAGGCCAAACGCAGGCCCGTTTTTCACTTCCCCCGCCCCCAGAAGATAGATAGAGAAAGAAAGAGAGAGAGAGAGAGAGAGAGAGAGAAGAGAGAAAGAAAGAGAGAGAGAGAGAAAGGGAGAGACAGAAAGAGAGAGAGACAGAGAGAGGGAGGGAGGGAGGGAGAGGGAGAGGGGGAGGAGTGACAGAGAAAGATTTCTCAAGCTCCTTGGGGCTGAGAAGAATTGCGGCAAAACTGAGTTTTCTGAAGTGGACCACTAGACTCCTAAACAACTGAAAAAATGATCTAGTAAAAAGAAAAGGCAATCAAAAGAGCAACATGCAAACAAAAGCAAATAAAACACCCCCAGGAATAAAACAAATTAAAGTTTAATTTGTGTGCATTGTTTAATGGACTGTTAAATTGGCCACGCCCACCTAGTCATGCCACCCAGTCACATGACTACCTAGCCACGCCTACCCAGCCGGTTCAGGCCCCCAACAGTCTGAGGGACCGTGAATTGGCCCCTTGTTTAAAAAGTTTGAACACCTCTGCATTATAACATCAACCTGTCTCTCCATAAAAACAGATTTGTTCCTTAGCAGCCCCAATGAAGTTATCTTGAAAAAAGACTGCTCCCTTTTGCATAGCTAATGGACCATGGCAAGAAATAATACAAGGTAGCTTTCTTTAAGAAACTGTGGAAATGATGGTGGTGGTGTTTGGAAGAAAGATTAACAAGATAGTGATGTTATTCATTTCCTTGAGCAGGAAGAAGACAGATGATGGAAAAAAAATCTCCATCAACCACTGCTGCAACCTGAGGACTGTTAAATTCTGCACTTGCTTTTGTCACAGCCTTTCACTTAATTGTTGGTGCACATAGCACAGCATTGCAAGGAGAGAATTGGGAAGTTGATTAAAACAATCCCTATAGAGATACAAGACATTTATGAACATAGGTACAGATACAGTGGAAGGACTAAATGTAAGAAAGCACATTGTTGAATGCAATCACACAGCTACAGCTTTCTGGTCTTTTACCACCTAACTACCTCAGATGTCTGGCTGTAAGATACAACTGAATGATCAAACAGTGCTAGTCTAACAAAAGCCACAGTCTTACTCTATGTCACTATTAACATACTGTAGCTCGTGCTTACAGGCCGTGGGGGCAACTTAAGGAGGAGAAAGAAAGAGAACCTGAAATGGCTTTCCATTCTACACGTTTAATGGAACTGAACCAGTGTTGAAAGAAGCTATTCACTGAGACAAGTGGGGAAAACGATCTAGCAATTATCTCCCGTCAGCTTCCTACTCACATTAAGACTGTTGCAGAAAAGTTCTTTTCTCTGTCCCAGGTACTGATGCTTAGAGGGAAGCTATAGTAAGGAAAACATAACCCCAGAAGAGCAGATGAATAGGTTTGAAGACAGGTTGGTCAAAGCAGGCCTCAGTTAAGCAAAATTCAGAGGTAATAAACTATGGATAGTCTTGCTCAGGTTTCACTCATGAAAATGTGTACTCATTGGGGGAAACATTTTCAAAAGGCCGATTTGAATAATAAGCATATAGTGCCTCCCTTAAGCAAACCCTACCGGAATAAAAGGCTTTTGATATGAGAAACATGCTGTTACATAACTACCAAAAATGGCTTATGCAAGAGACATTTCCAGCACCATTTCATTTCCTGAGCATTAAAAATGTGGGAGATTCCCACTGAACCTGTGACAGACTTTACTGCCTTATACAAGCATTGCAGCAAAACCCAGTGGCAAAGAGGTACAAATGTCTATGTGTGCTTGTTTACTTTATGGGAAAGAATCTTGGTGGAGGTCAAGACCTTAAGTTCAAGTTGCCAAAGGAATTGTCCGTATGGATGGAGTAAAATAGATGTTTTCCCAGCAGTGATTCCATTTAAACAGGTTTATTATATTCCCTGCATTTTGGTTTGGACTACAACTCAAAGCATAGTTCCTCCTCATGGATAGTTTTTTGAAATACTGCTTCATTGGTGCATGCTACACAGAATTTTTTTTTTTTTTACTGTGAACTACATTCTAAATGAGATCTTCCTGCCAAAGCTACTAATAAAGGAATGGTTTTCAATTTGACAGTAGGAAAGAATCTCTCAATTGTCCCTTTTTTCTGGGTGTCGTTTTTCCAAGGTTAAGTCAGTTCTGAGCTGCTTCGGCCACATCCAGGTTGCATTAAAAAAAAAAGGTCCTTTGGAAAATTTATGAAACATTTCTCCAAACAAAATTTTGTATGCATTATGTCCTAATTTACCCAGATCTGATATTTTCCTGACATTGACATGTTCCCCACTATAATGTATTTTGGTGTGTATATTTTTGGGTTGTGATATTTTTCACATTTGAAAAACTCAAGATTGATATTTCTGTTCCAACTTGGCAACAGTCAGGAAGTGTGAATTGGATAACTTTATACTTCGATGGAATTTGAACAAATTCTGTTCCTTACCCCTATCTCTCTTTTCTGTGCATTGAATATCCAGGATCATTTCCATTGCAGTGCTTGAGAAGTTATTGGCATTTGAACTTTGAGCAGCTTCATTAGAAACACACCCAATAAACATGATTCCATTTATTTATTGCCACATTCAAATGCTGACTTAATTTTTTGTCCAATAGAAAGGCTAATTGCCAAAGTGCAGCCTGTGGATGAAAAACTATTGAAACTTTGCCCCGTTTCCTGATGCTAATTTCTTCCAGTGCCTTTCTCTGATGTAACATATCCTCTGCTTTCCTGCTATGATGCTGCTGTCAAGAGCAACTGTCCAACAGTCCCCAAATTAAACTCATTAATTAACATTGAGGACTATGAAATCCTTAACATGGTATTGCTGTCAGCAATCTCAGAAAGACAAACCCTGATAGTCAAAGGATCTATGACAATTCTCCATGACCAACTTGCCATGGTCAACTCACTATGGCGAAGTTGTCATGGCCAACTCACCACAGCCAACTTGTCTGGGGAACTTGCCATAGCCAACTTGCCATGGCCAACTCACCACAGCCAACTTGCCATGGCCAACTCACCACAGCCAACTTGTCATAGCCAACTCACCACGGCCAACTCATCTGGGCAACTTGCCACAGCCAACTTGCCATGGCCCACTCACCACAGCCAACTTGTCATAGCCAACTCACCACGGCCAACTTGTCTGGGCAACTTGCCACAGCCAACTTGCCATGGCCAACTCACCACAGCCAACTTGTCATAGCCAACTCAACATGGCCAACTTGTCTGGGCAACTTGCCACAGCCAACTTGCCATGGCCAACTCACCACAGCCAACTTGTCATAGCCAACTCACCACGGCCAACTCATCTGGGCAACTTGCCACAGCCAACTTGCCATGGCCAACTCACCACAGCCAACTTGTCATAGCCAACTCAACATGGCCAACTTGTCTGGGCAACTTGCCGCAGCCAACTTGCCATGGCCAACTCACCATGGCCAACTTGCCTTAGCCAACTTGCTGTGGAACAATTCACCACAGCTAACTTCCTGCAGGACACCGTGCTGCGGGACAAGAGTTATACTAATATTAAAGAAATAGTGGAATACAATCATTAAAGAAAGGATGAAAAAGGAGGGAGAGAATGAAATGTGAATGGGAAAAATTAAAATATTTTTTTTAATTTATTTTAAGTAAATAAATAGAATTGTTAAATTGTCCCACAGCGAGTTGGCTATGGCGAGTTGTCCTGCAGTAAGTTGGCCATGGCAAATTGTCTCATTCTGTAATCAAAGTAGAGCAACTGCATTCTTTTTTCCATTAGTCCAGTCAAACAAAAAACCCTACAGAAAGATCTACCTCAAGAACAAAAGCCCAACCTACTGAATCCAGCAAGCAATCCAATAATCAGCAAAACTATGGGAGCAAGCTATGAATGGGAAAAAAAATGACATAAGCTTTTGCAAGAGCCGTGTGTTGCCTGTGTAGATCATGCCCCAAAGTGCCACTATTCTCACTTCAGCCTTCGAGTCTGAGACAACAATTAGCCAACTGCATATTATGTGGGAGATGGATGTTTTTCTCCCCCCCCCCAATTGAAGGGCAGTTGGTGTATGTGTATACGCACGGGTTCATTTCTCTGGAGAAACAGCAGAGATAACGGAGAAAGTTATTTAACCTGCCTGCCTTTGTTTTGTTTTCCCCTTTGTACATTGCCCAATTAAAACAGCCCTCTCCAGACTACAGTCTGTCTCACTGGCGTGCATTTTTTCGCAAAGCAAACACACAGAGCAATAAGTGGTATTTTTAACTGAGAAATGGCACAAGGGATCTCCTGTAAACATTTAAACAACCCTCAGATCTCCAGAGAAATGATTTGCCCTTCATAGCTGCATTCGAGGTTGAACTTTTGGAGGTCTGGTTGAACTTTTGGGAAAACAGTTCAAGGTGCTCAAACCTTACATCAGTTGTCTTCAGTTTCATACTTTTCAGTTGTGATGAATTAAAAGTCTATCATTACAATACAAATTGGCCTTTGAAAACGAAGAGACACATGGTTCAAGATACCTTGAGAACACTTCGTTGGTGATATGTGGCATGGGATCAGATGGCAATTCATTTGCTACACAGGTAGTCCTTGATTTACGACCACAATTGAACCCGAAATTTCTGTTGCTAAGCAAGACAGGTTCTTAAGTGAGTTTTGCCCTATTTTACAACCTTTCTTGCCATAGTTGTTAAGTGAAGCACTGCAGTTGTTAACTTAATAACATAGTAGTTAAGTGAACCTAGCTTCCCCATGGACTTTGCTTGTCAGGAGATCACAAAAAGTGACCACAAGACCCTAGGACAATGCAACATCATAAATACATGCCAGTTACCAAGCATCCATATTTTGATCATGTGACCATGGGGATTGTTGTTAAGTGTGAAAAACGGTCACAAGTCATTTTTTTCAATGCAGTTGTAACATTTAGCATTGTCACTAAATGAAAGTTAAGGACTGGATGGTATATGAGAATAACCTTAGGAGACAGATGGAAGAGTTGCAGCCTAGAAAACTGTCATGCAAAATGTATCTCAGCCTAATATCTATGGAGATTCTCAGTCATCTAGGTCATGGTCGTCCCAAAGGTGCTTTTTCAAGAGGCAACTGGACTTTCTGGTTTTTTCTTTTAAGACGCTTTGGTTCTCATCCGAGAAACTGAAGAAGCTTCTTGGATGAGAAGTGAAACATCTTCAAAGAAAAAACAGAAAGTCCAGTTGCCTCTTGAAAAAGCACCTTTGGTATCTCAGCCCACAGAAACAGGAAATGTGGGAAATAGCTCAAAAGGGCCACTCCTTAGTTTTCTGGAAAGAAGACGTAAAGGAGGTGAGAAAATTTTTGAGACTTGTGAGATTCTGTTATTGTAACCTCACAATAAAGCAGGGGTGAAATGCTACCGGTTCGCTCTGGTTCAGGCAAACCGGTAGTGATAAAAACTACCGGTTTGGGCAAACCAGTAGTAAAAAAATGCTTTAAAAAGTAAAAAAAAGGTTCCGACGATCACAGCTGTGTTGCGTGATTGTCAGAACTTTTTTAAAAACTTTTTTAAAGCATTTTTTTACTACTGGTTTGGGCGAATAGGTAGTAAAAAATGCTTAAAAAAGAAAAAAAGGGCCACGCCCACCCAATCAGATGACCCCCACACACACTAAGCCACGCCCACCAAGCCATGCCCACAGAACCGGTAGCAAAAACATTTGCACTTCACCACTGCAATAAAGGTAAAAGGAGCATGGATAATGCTCCTTTTTGGATTACCTCAAAGGGCTGACATTTGTATAGGATCCTTGCTCTGGCTCAAAGATGTCCCATCTACCATTTGTCAAGGACACATCCTCACCACAGTGCTTCCATATTGTTGCCAGCCTGTTGCTGAAGCAGGCTGAATTTGGATCAGAAAGATCCAGCAGGAAAGAGAAGGCGGAAGATCTCCTATGCATACATTCTGTATTGCATGTAGTATGAGAGGACTGGTGACCTGCTGGGATCCAAATGGCTCATTTCAGGACCTCTTCCTACTTTCCAAACCAGAGGAGGAACTGTGTACCTTTGTGCCTTTTTCTATTGCGTCTGCTAGAGAGAACAAGCATCTTTTTAATATAGCTATATCCTTTTCTTTTGTTTTCAGTTTAAAGGGAATATTGACGTTTAGGGAAATCAGATGTAGGTTTTTCCACGGATATTCCCATTTGTAAGCAGGGAACTGGGCCTCACCAATAATTTTTATTTATCTTACAATTTGAGTGTTTAGTCCATATGTTTTATCATAAATCTGCTTAAGTTTTCATTCCCCCCCACCCCCACAGTCACATCACAAAGCACAGTAAAGATACACATAACACTCACCAAATAGTATAATACAGAGTGATCAGTCAAATAGCCAGCTGTCAGCCAACAATCAGCTGGTAAGAATTGAGAGGCAGGTGCGGAAAGCCTGTGTTGTCTTTAGTGGTGTCTTCCCTCCTCACCACCTGGCACAGGTGGAAAATAAGCAGCTGCAGGGAAACTGAGCAAGGTGGGGAGAGATGACTGAGTTCTGGTAAGCAGAACTGAAGGAGAATAAAGTTAGCTTTTTTCCTGCTCTTTCTTTGCAGTGACTCCAAAGAGCTGCGAAGGCCAAATCATCGCTGTCCATTTGCTCCCTCTTAGGCCTCTCCAAACCTGGCTTGCTGGCCTTCATGTGATGGCAGCAGCTCTACTAGCCTTGTTGCTGAGGAAAGGTGAAATATATGCTAGCTCCGAGGTCTTCAAACTTGGCAGCTTTAAGCCTTGTGGACTTCAACTCCCAGGAATTCTCCAGCCAGCTATGCTGGCTGGAGAAGAAGTCCACAAGGCTTAAAGCTGCCAAGTTTGGGGACCCCTGTGCTAGCTAATCACTGGATTTCAAAATGTCTTGAGAATAGGAGGAAAACATGTCACCCAGGATGTGTGGGTAAGTCCCTAGTTGAAGCCAAATGTGCTAAAAAAATGTTGGTTTCATCAATTTTGATCCTTAATGAAATTGCTGAAAAAGTAATAATTTTCACTGAAATTTTATTCAAGTCGTAATGGATCCAATATCAACTTCCATACCAAAGATATGGGCTTTTGCCCTGCTCCTCTAATTTTTAGTTAGTGCTAAAGAAGCCTGAAGAATTGCATCTATCACTTTATTTGTATCTCTAAGTTGCGCATGGCTGCTCTCCTCAAAGCCCTGAGGGTAGTTGTAAGTTGAGGTATCAGTCTGATGATCTATCACAGGGGTGTCAAACTCGTGTCGTCACGGCAGCGTAACGTGACGTATCATGACTTTCCCCCCCTTTGCTAAACTGGGCGTGGCCACAGCCAGCACGTGACGCATCTGACCTGTGGGCTGCGAGTTTAACAGCCCTGGTCTATCGAGAACAGATGCTGCATCAGTATCGGTGTGGACCTTTTCTGCAAATTTGTTCCATCTCCATCTCAGCCCAATATTTAGGAAGATCTGCCCACCTTAAAACTCTTTTTGTCACAGAAATACTGTCAGGAACCTGGCTCTCTAGCTCTTTTTTTATTATTTTTTTATTATGGTAATTATTCTTGTTCTCCCTCGAAATTATAGGCCTTTTATTCCCTTGCATAGCAAATATTTCCTTTCAGCTCTCTTGCTAATTACTTCCTTCCCCTTCACACTATTGTCCAAGCAGCATTAATAATCTAGTCCTGAAAGTTCAAGGATTGCAAAGCAAAACAGTTCATGTAAAGCCATTGTTGGATACAAACCTCATACACTCCATCAGAACAGGTTATCTTCTGAACTCAAAGGGTTGCCTTTCAAAAATTAAAGCAATAGGACCATGAGTCCTTAGGCTACTCCTGTCATAGCCCAGAGTTGTACAAAGAGAATTGCCTATTTGTAAGAATGCTTTAAACTTTTGCCTCATATGCTGTAAGCAATCCAGATCCAAATGATCTTCTAATTGAGATTGCTGGTAGGTTAATGAACATCAGTTAGGAAAAAAGGCACAGCCAGCTAGAAAGTAACAAAACTACTGTGCAGAGTCTCAGGTACACAGAACTATGGAAGCCTGAGAGTTGAATAATTACAGATAATATCAGTGGTGGGATTCAAGTAATTTAAGAACCGGTTCTCTGCTCTAATGATTTCTTCCAACAACCAATTTGCCAAACTGCTCAGAAAGGTAACAACCGATTCTCCTGAAGTGGTGCGAACTGGCTGAATCCCACACTGGATAATATCCTAAAAGCACTTGACAGGAATCAATGGATTTATAGAATGTGCTACAAAGAGATTTTTTTGGGGTGTGTGTGCCTTTGAGTCAGTGTTGAATCAAGGGTGACTGCCTGGTCAAGTTCTTGCAGTTTTCTTGGCAAGATTTTGAAAATGCTTTGCCATAACCTTCCAGCATTCTACCACCTGGGTCTGCTTTTCAAAAGCAGGCCATTATTATTTTCCTTTTCTTTCACGGTTGGGTATGGTTTTTTCTCCCAGCTTTAATATGAACCAGTGAACTAAACTGGAGGAAAAAGCTGGGATCATTGAACTTGCACCAAGGAACCAATGATTTATTTTTCAAGGCCACCTGCCTTGGCAGGGTTACCGATAGATGCTAAGCTCCCTTTGTGTTCCTTTGTATGTCTGGGGCTTTGTATTCTTTTTAGTGAATCTCCATCTGTCTGCAGGCACACTTCCATTTAGCTAATAAAGCAGGAAGCAAACAACACAAAAAAGTTTGTGTTTGGAAGATGCAAATTCTAACGGGTATAATGTTGAGGGTGTCAAATATAAGTTAAGTGCTGAGAAGATGTTACCCACTGGCAGAACCAGCAGACTAAAAAATCGGAGCATGCTAGTGGGAATTACTTAAAAAAATATCTGATGCTTCCTTTCTTTCTTCAATAGGCCCATGTCACTTGGTCAAACAGCAAGTTTCCTTTGGTTCTTAGATTCAGGCAAAACATTTGATTATTTCTGAGCCTGAGCTATGAACTTAGTCTCCAACTTCTAGTATTCCCCCCTTTCTCTTCCCCTAGGGCCTAGAATCTCCAGGGGAGCTCTACCATCATCCCCATTAATAATACCTCTTGGCCAGTGGTGGGATTCAAATTTTTCCACTACCGGTTCTGTGGCTGTGGCCTGGTGTGGGGGGATTCATGTGACTGAGTGGGCATGGTCAACTTGATGTCACTCATGGCCACACCCACTCAGTCACATGACTCCCCCCAAGCCACGCTCACAGAACCTGGTAGGAATTCCCCCCCCGAATAACTGGGTAGCGATGGCAGCGGCTTTTTTGGCACCTTCGAGACTTACGGTAGTTTTCGGTGCAAGAAGCCTCCAGCCAACTGCTGCTGCTGGCTCAGTTCCGGCTGGCAAAGAGGCAGCGGCTGGGAGAAGACCAAAAAAATGGTGGCTGCAGGCTTCTTCCATCGAAAATTACTGACCTCCGGCTCCACTTCTCCAATGCGCCCCCACTGCCCTGTTTTATGCGCCGGCCATGCAGGCGCACCCCATTGCCTGCTGCACCGGTCCGCTTGGACTTGTGGAGTTTCTCAGTTCTCACGTCTTCTCATCATCCTTGAAGGATTGCTAAATGAAAACCACCTGAAAAAGGATCTCATTCCTTCCAGAGTGGTAAATGTTCATTCCACATATCTCTTTTCCTTTCAGTCTTGTCACTTTGTGTGTGTGTGTGTGTGTGTGTGTGTAGGGAACAAGGTTTATTTCCTAAAAAGAAATGATTGTATTAAAAAAAAACCCACCTCTCAGCACCAAAGGATGGAAGGATTTTAAGCACCCTCCCCACATGCTTGGGTGCTCTAACACCATGGAGATAAGAACCCAGAGGTTCAATTACCTATAATAATGCTGCTGGTGGTGGGGATTTTCCACTAAAGCAAAGGGACAACCCAAATCAGTCTAGCTTGGGGTTCTCAGGTGAAAACAGCCCTGCATATAACAGAAATGCATGTTTGCCTTCCTTTCTTTTATATATATTCTTTTTTATTATATACTCTTTTTTTATTAGAGATCTTTGTGATCTTTACTGGCCAAGACCTAATGCCAGAAGCTTCATGTAGCTAGTTCTTGACTTGCAACCATTTGTTTAATGATTGTTCAAAGTTACAATGGCAATGAAAAAAGTGACTTACAATTGGTTTTTGCACTTAGGAATGTTGCAAAATCCCTGCAGTCACGTGATCTAAACCTGGGTGCTTGGCAACCAGCATGTATAGTAGTATGCCCTGGGGTCATATGATTGCCATTTGCAACTATCCCAGCCAGCTTCCCACAAGCAAAATCAATGGGGGAAACTGGATTTCCTTAATAACCGCACAATTCACTTAACAATTGCAATCATTTGCTTAACAGCAGTGGCAAAAAAGATTGTAAAATTGGTTGCAACTCACTTATCAACTGCTTTAGCACCAGTTGAGGTTGTAAGCTGAGGTTGTAAGTAGAAGATTGCCTGTAAGTACCTCCCCTTAACAGAATAACAGAGTTGGAAGGAACCCTGGAGGTCTTCTAGTCCAACCCCTTGCTTAGGCAGAAAACCCTACACCACTTCAGACAAATGGTTATCCAACACTGTATCTTCTTAAAAACTTCCAGTGTTGGAGCATTCACAACTTCTGGAGGCAAGTTGTTCCACAGATTAATTGTTGTAACTGTCAGAGAATTTCTCCTTAGTTCTACGTTGCTTCTCTCCTTGATTAGTTTCCACTCATTGCTTCTTGTCCTGCCCTCAGGTGCTTTGAAGAATAGCTTGACTCCCTCTTCTTTGTGGCAGCCCCTGAGATATTGGAACACTGCTATCGTGTCTCCCCTAGTCCTTCTTTTCATTAAACTAGACATACCCAGTTCCTGCAACTGTTCTTCATATGTTTTAGCCTCCAGTCCCCTAATCATCTTTGTTGCTTTTCTCTGCACTCTTTCTAGAGTCTCAACATCTTTTTTACATTATGGTGACCAAAACTGGATGCAGTATTCCAAGTGTGGCCTTACCAAGTGGTATTAACACTTCACGTGATCTTGATTCTATCCTCTGTTTATGTAGCCTAGAACGGTGTTGGCTTTTTTGGCAACTGCTGCACATTGCTGGCTCATATTTAAATGGTTGTCCACTAGGACTGCAAGATCCCTCTCACAGTTACTACTATTGAGCAAGGTACCACATATACTATATCTGTGCACTTTGTTTTTCTTACCTAAATGTAGAACCTTACTTTTTTACCATTGAATTTCATTTTGTGAGATAGCGCCCAATGTTCAAGTCTGTCAAGATCCTTCTGTATCTTAAGCCTATCTTCCAGAATGTTGGCTATTCCTGGTAGCTTGGTGTCGTCTGCAAATTTGATGAGTTCCCCATCTATCCCCTTGTCCAAATCATTGATGAAGATGTTGAAAAGTACTGGGCCCAAAACAGAGCCTTGGGGTACCCCACTGCATACTTCCCTCCATGTAAATGCAGTTCCATTGAGGACTACACATTGAGTGTGGTTGGTCAGCCAGCTATGATCCATGCATCTCAAAGTTGTCAAGGTTGAGAAACACTGCTCTAAAGTAAGTACTGTTACCAGCAGAAAAACAGCATGGTGTTTTGCTTTTTATTGTGCATAATAATGTATTCAGGATATCAATAGGAATACCCTACTGGGCTTAATTCCGTGGAGAGATATCTAAGGACAGTTGTTTATCAGAACAGCTTGAATCAAAGTGTCCTGCTAGGATTGATAGTCTCAATGAGCCTGATTAGCTTGCATAGAACTGCTGGCAGGAAAACAGAGGTGAATGGATTCTGTGGGAAAAAAGAGAGGCAATGCGGGGAATGGGGGAGGGGTTCATTGGGCAGATGCAACATATGGTTGAAAGTTTATGGAGATTCTCAGTCATCCAGGTCGCGATTGGTCCAAAGGTGCTTTTTCAAAAGGCAACTGGACTTTGTTTTTCCTTGAATACATTTTGCTTCTCATCCGAGAAGCTTCTTGGATGACAAGCGAAATGTCTTCAAGGAAAAACAAAGCCCAGTTGCCTTTTGAAAAAGCACCTTTGGACCAATCGCGACCTGGATGACTGAGAATCTCCATAAACTTTGGGATATGGTTGAAAGTCATCAGGTCTGGCCCCAATGTTGGGACAAGGAGGAATCCTTCACATTACATTATTGGAACTCCAACTGCTTAGCCAGCCCTGTAAATTTCTCGGTGCTTGGCTCCAGGAACCTGATAGTGATTAATGGGAAAGAGACAGAGAGGGGTTGCATCAAAAATGATTAAAAGGCCTGATAAATAGTCACAATGCCCCCTGCTAATGGTTGCAATTTGATGAAGAGCTGTGTCTCCCTGTGCCTCGAGGTGAAAAACTGATCTGAGCGACAACCAGGAAAGCAAACTCAATCTGGAAGAGTGAAAGGATCATTGGATTGTGCTGCTGAGCTAAACACTTGAGTGACCCTCTGCATATTGAATACCGCACAGCAGCCTTTTAAGAGACATGCAGAGCTTTCAGGGCTGCACATCTCGCAGCCTCTCAACCTTTGCCAATCTGGTATCTGCCAGACAGCTTGAACTTTTTGCCTTCCCTCTTCCCCAGCTAACTGGTGGGATTCTGGGACACAAAATACAACATAGCTAAGGGCTCTGGGATTTAAAAAGAGGACCTAAATGATTAGCATTACTCTGGCATTGGTAAGACTGAAAAATTTCTCCTTCCCTCCCCCCCACATCCAAGGCACTTTTCTTTAACCTTGTGCACTGCAAATGTGGATGCTCTCAAGGGTTAATAACTATAGGCAGCCCACAATTTAGGACTATAATTGGGATTGGAATTTCCATCATAAGTCAGTGCAGTCATAAAGCAAGTCATCACATGACCAGACTTGATTTTATGACCATTTTTACCATGGTTGTTAAGCGAATCCAGCTTTCCCAATTGATGCTGCTTTTCAGATTGTTGCAAATCGCAATCATGATGCTGCAAGCAAGATGCGGCAGCTAGTTTTAAATATAAGCCTGGTGCCAAGGGTCCCAAAATGTGATCAATTGGCTGCAGGGATGGTGTGTTGGTCATAAGTGTGAGGACAGGTCGTAAATCATTTTCCAAGGCCATGACTTTGAACTGTCATTAAAAAAAAACAATTGTAAGCCGACCTGTATATGTACAATATATGAAATTAACTCGCGTAAAAACAGCAGATAAAAAACAGGGATATTGTGAATTACACAACAGTAGTACTATTTATTTCTTCCATCTACTAACCTTTATGCAAATTCAGATAAGTGACTTGATACTGTACCTCAACGCTTTCCCCCTACCTTCTTTTGTCCTAACTCCTGTGAGCGAGTGGGCAATCCAGTCAAATATGTAAAATATGTTTTATCCTGGGACTAGACTATTTAGTCAGGAGGAGTATATCTGAACATTCTCTTAGCAATAATTCAGACCTGACACAGACAAACCTGAAGCGAGTTGGAGTGGAGGTTGCACATATCCTTTGAGTGTTCTCCCTTCCCTCAGTGCTGCTTCCGATATTCCTTAGCCATTCTATTTTTGCACACGAGGAAAGGGCTGGGGGACAGAGCCCAATGTACAGGCCAGGGGTGTCCAATCCTGGCAACTTTAAGACTTGTAAACTTCAACTCCCAGAATTCCCCACAAATCTTAAGGCTACCAAGGTTGGGACACTCCTGGTATAGGCTTGGCATGTAGGTTTCTAGTTCATCCACTGGTATTACCAGTTGCTATTAAAAAGAGACAAAGCTTATCAACACAGATATAGGTAGGCAATCTTTTTCATATGTTAGCTCCAAGTCAGTCTCCTGGCAGCTGGCAGTGTGTAAGAGACCTTCGAAAATACAGTGTTTGGGGACTGTAAATGGATGCTTGAGGGCTATGTATGGCCTGTGGTTTATTCTCCCTTGGGGTAAAAAGAGAAAATTAGATGGTCAAATAATTTGCTTCCTATACTTCTAAGTATCATACTAACTAGCCTATCTCTAGCAAAATCTCACTCAATACTATGATATGTGTACTTGACCAATTGGCACCAGTTCTATGCATCTCTTATAAACCAGAAAGGCCAAAACAATGAAGTTACTAAGCACACTTCTATACCCATTCAGTAGAGGAAATAAAAACTGAGGTAAACAGAATGCTTAACCTATAAAGAATAGTGCATACCTTAAAACCTGCCTCAGACAGGAAAACAGCATAACAAAAACCAAGCTAAAATATTTCTGCTTAGCTTGGAATTCAGCAAAGATTATCTGACTGCTGTCCTGCTTTAGGCACTGCCCCAGTGTCCCAACCAAATGATCTCAGAAGCACAATAATAGACACACAGACCATCTCCCATTCAGGAGCTTCTACACCCTCAGTAGGAGTGAAAATTATGCGCTACCTCTCAGCCCAAACAGTGGCTATGATCCTAAATTAGCACTGGTACTTTAGGGCTGGGGAAAGGCCTGTACTAGGGATCAAGTTATCAATAGTTTTTCTATCAGAAGTAGCAAAAGAAGCGAGAATCTTATTTTCGGTGACTATGTATGAACTATGTACACAAGAATGGTAGATTATGTAATGCCAGCTGTTTGATTTGCACCATATCTTGTTTGTAGACAGGAAAACACATTTGCTGACACATACTATAACAGTTCTCTTAACAGATATGGAATGTATCTTTTAAAAACCCAAACAAATATAAAGTGTGAAGCAGTTGATGCTCTGGATCACAAACCACCAAATGATATTGTTGGGAATTCACCTAATTCCATGGAGCTACTTTCCATTTTTTTCCTTCAGCATTCCCACTTGCAACACAAATAGCATCAATCAAGGACCTTATGTTTTATGACTCAAGGAGATTGATCTTTCCTGATCCTCATTTTAATATGTGGGAGAATTCAGATCAATAGGCTAGGAGCTTGGGGATATTTCAGACAGGAACTTGGCTTGAATTTGAGCAAAGTATCTCTTAAGATGCTCATGAGTAGAGACAAGCTTCTTTTCAAATCTCCTACAGGTAGTTGAGAGAGGCAGATCCAGAGACAGACAGTTAGAGTGCAAAACTTCCTTAGTTTGATTTCATGTCCAACCTGGGACACAGGGCTCATTTGTTTTTCTGGCATTAGAAAAAAGAAAAATCCCAGTAATTTATCCAAAAGCAAGAACTTTTTAAATATCAGACATGCAACTGGCAGCAAGTTCAGAGTTATATTCCCTTTGCAGCTGAGCCCCAGTATCTTGTTCTTCATCAAAGCTGATTGGTGAGTATTAACATGCAATTGATCAAAGGGAGAAATATATATTCATTCCAAAAAGAACGGAGAGGATTTTGTCATTTAATTTCATCCCATCTAGCATTTAGATCATTGGGTCCCCCTCTATCCTCCTCTTGATGGATACCAAAAATGGTTTAATGAGTTTTAATAAGAGTATACTAATTAGAGCTGGGTGTGTTCATTAAGTTCAAGGATTGAAGATTAATACACCAATGCTTTTTCCTATGGGATCAGACTTCACTCAGAATAAAAGCTGCTCTAATGGTTAATAGGGCTATGTAATTATGGACTATTCCTCTTCTAATTTAAAAATAATTCAGTGAGCAGAGCAAGAGGCTTTTGATCTGGCTTATTTGGCTTTATCAAGGAATACTGAAGACTAGATCTAAATGTTGCTCATCCAGGCTTAGCCTGGGTTTCCCTGGTGTAGACAAACTATGGTTATCACTTTATGAACATAATACCACCTATGCTTTGTATAAGCTTAGGTTTACTACTACTACTACTACTAACTACTACTACTACATGTTGGAAGTACTTACTAAAGTTGGTTGAAAGATTAGCTGGTGACATCACTGTTGCCCATTACCTATTTATCTACTTGTATTTGCATGCTTGCAAACTGCTAGATGGGAAGGAGCTTAGGGCAAATTGACAGAAGCTCATTTCGTCATGTCGCTTGCTCTTGGGTTTTGAACTGCCAACCTGTTGACTTTTCAATGGTCAGCATCTTAACCACATGAGCCATCACGGCCCCTAAGGTTTACTACTTACACCATCTGTAACAGCTTCTTAGAAAGTCCATTTTCAAAGACATACCTTGGTCCATACATAGAGATTTGTTGCCTTTCTCCCTACCTCAAATATTTAGATATATTCAAGGTTCCTCACTTGATATTTCATGTTTATTTTACATTTATGAAAATAAGAAATTAATTTTAAGAATACAGGTGTTACCATGTTGCAAAGAAAAATAATAACAGTCATAATAATATCTCTGAGTCCCACTGAAGATTCATAAGCTAAATTAGAAAATGATTTGAGGGTAAATCCAATTCAATATCTCATTAGGAGATATGTTCTTTTTTGAAGTATAAGGCAGGGATGGGTGGGGATGGGTCAGCTATGAAGGAATGAAAGGGAATGCACTGAGTTAAGCTGGCATGGAACAACTATGTGAGTTTTCTACAAACCAAAATATTGGATTCACACAACATTCTAAAAACAAGCAAATAAATTTTGGGTCAGTTTGAAATGTAACAGTTAGACCATCCATAAGTTCTTAAAGATAAAAGTTAACCTAACCTAATACTTAATAAGCAGCAATTATTCTTTACACCACCTATCAGGTCATCTTTATTCCCCTCTGCATTCACTTGTGTTTTTAAAGTTTAAAACTTTATCATCTTCCATTCCACTAACAGATAAAAGTAGATATGGGTCTAAAATTGAGTGGTGTCAAATTTAAATGAAATGACACCAATCCCTCTTCCCAAATTGATAACCACAACTTGGTATGAACTCTGCAGAAAAGAAAAATTCCAGCAAAATAATCGGTGAACATTTATTTATTTGTCTTTATTTTATTCATTTGTTCAATTTATATGGACACCCATCTTAAAATACTCCGAAGAAGAGAAATGATACAGATTAAAAATGAAATAATAATAGTGAAATCTGAAGGAATTAAAATGTCGTATGGAAAAAACATCAAGAGTATGGATGAACACTATCATCACAAATACCTGGGCATCCTTCAAGCTGACAACATCAAGTGCATTGAAGTCAAGCAAAAGGTTAGAAGTGTGAATACATCAAGAGAGTGAAGAAAATCCTAAAATCCAAATTCAGTGGAGGAAATACCATCAAGGCAATTAACATTTGGGCAATTCCACTCATTAGATACACAGCTGGAATAGTGGAATCTACTCAAACAGAACTAAAAGCCCTGGATAGAATGGCCAGAAAAATAATGATAATGAATCTTGTCCTTCATCCATACAACAATGTTGACAAATTCTACTTGGCAAGGAAAATAAGTGGGCGTAGAATGTTGCAAGAATACTAAACAAATGAAGGGGGAAAAAAAGGGCATTGGAAGAATATTTGCAGGATAATGAAGATGTACTGAAGCTAGTAAACAATGAAGTCTTCCTGAGGACCGGAGAGACAAACTGGCTTACAAGAAACACCAAATGAAGAATAGAAAAGAGAGATGGCCAGGCAAAGTATTAC
This sequence comes from Pantherophis guttatus, assembly GCF_059756535.1. Lineage (NCBI taxonomy): Eukaryota > Metazoa > Chordata > Lepidosauria > Squamata > Colubridae > Pantherophis > Pantherophis guttatus. The sequence goes on along the minus strand of NC_142064.1, from coordinate 203,945,739 downwards.
ATGGCTAATACATAAAAAAGAAGAAAGCAAAGCAGATGACAACTAGACCTGGCAATGGCTAAGAGCAGTAATCCTGAAGAAAGAGATGGGCTAATTCTGGCTGCACAAGTACAGGCCTTAAGAACAAATGCATACAAAGCCAGAATTGAGACGACAGTAACAGAGTGAAAATACCATCCCTGCAAAGAAGCTGAAGAAACAGCTGGTTTCCACCTAGTTAGCTGCTGCAACATCACACAGACAGACTACAAACAATGGCATGGTAGAATAGCAAGAATGGTGCTTTGGAAGATGTGCAAGAAATGCCACTTGCCTCCAAGCAATAATGGGTGGGATTATAAAATAGATGAAATAAAGATAAGATGAAATTTCACCAGACTGCTTGCTTTCCTCTGGGAAGAAGCAGATAAGGTTTCCTGGATCTTGAGGAAGGGAGGAGTTAGGCTTATTCATTTTGTGACTGCATAAGAACTCAAAGCTAATTCCCTACTTGACTCCTCCTTCCAGCTTGACTGGCAGTTTCCCAACACTTCAAACAACAACATCTGCTTAACCTTGATGTTGGGAAGGACTAGATAGGTAGATAATAATGCCACATCCAGTCTAAACATCTAACTAACTGTGTAGCAAGTCGTCATCATCATCATCCCTGATTATATCTAAGGATTTCCATGATATCTGGAAATGATGAATTTATCAGACCTGAACACCCTAATTTAAAAAACAAAAAACAAAACAAAAAATAAAGCAAGAACAACAACCCACCCTGCTTTGAACTGCCTATATTCTTACAAGTTTCTTTAATAATGCTTAGGCAAATAGAAGGATATGGAAAAGTCTCGAGTCTGAAAATAAATAAAGGCAAAACAAAAAATTTGGTGAAAAACACAACAGAAAAACAAAATAGAGGGATAAAAGAAAATTTAGACATACAAGTGGTGAAAAAGGTTAAATACTTGGGAGTATATTTATCTTCAAGATGGGCAACAATAAAGGAAGAAAATTATTATAAACTAAAACAACAAATTGAAAAAGATTTGGAAAAATGGAAAATGGTTTGTGTAAAGATCAAGATAGAAGAAATTTCCTTTTTTGGAAGAAGAAGAAGAACGACGAAAGATAACACCGAGATGTTACAGGGACGGGGCGACAGATGTACTAAATGTTTGTTTGTTTTTATAAAAAATAATAAAAAGTTATATTTTAAAAAAATAATGCTTAGGTCCTTGGCTAGGACTTGAATTATTAAGTTTCCACCAATATTAGACTGAGAATCTAACTGTAGATTACCCACAGATAATAATAATATATAGCAAATGGTTAAAAAAGGCATAATAAAGAAGGAAAAGAAAAGGCTCCTTTTAGCATCTCAAGAACAGTTGTTGTGTGCAATTGAAATGAAAGCTAAATTTGAGAAAACTCAGCATGACAGTAAATGGCAGTTATGCAAATAACAGGAGGAGATTGTTGAACACCTCATAAATGGATGTAAGATTGTGCAGATTGTGTATTTAGAACGACACAATAAAATGCCAACTTGATTCATTGGAATCTTAATAGGAATTACACTTCAGCAGCAACAAAGAATTGGTGAAATCAAAATATTGAAAAAGTGGTTGAGAATGAAAAGGTGAACATCCTGCGGTATTTCTAAATACAAACTGATAAATATTTGGCTCATACTATGAGAGAGAGATTACTGTAGTTACAAAGTAACAAGTATAGATAATTGACATCGATGTTGCTGGAGATACAATGGTCAATGAAATAAATAGAGCCAGAAAAAATATAATGGCCATCAAATAGAGATCAAGTGAATGTAAAAAAAGGAAGTTAGGGCCAATCGTGGTTGGTATGCTTGGTGTCACACCACAATATTTAGAAAAGCATTTGGACATAATAGGAATTGTCAGAATCTCAACACATCAATTACAAAATGTTGCATTACTTTGAATAGCATGTATACAACAATGGCATTTTTAGCTATCCTAGATTTTGGAAAGGATTCAATTCAATCAGAATTATCTGATGGAATTATCAGAGTTATCTAATCATAACAATCATCATCACCATCATCATCATCAACGTCATCATGACAGAATATAAATTTGAAGTTATCTACTTTAATTTTCTGCCAAGCACAGGAATCACTACTACAGCATTCTCAACAAATGTATATCCAGGCTCTGTTTAAACCTCTCCGGCAAAGGAGAGTCTAGACATCTTAAGGCTGTCTACTCCACTGTTGAACAACTCTTATCGTTATGATCCCCCCCCCCATTCAACTAAACTTTCCTACATTGTATTTTATGGACAGAAGTGCGTTAGATTCAGAAGAAAACTTTCTACAGTGCAATCATTGTTGTAGTTCTTAGAATCATTTTCAACAAAAATGATTTGTTGAATGATTAAGGGAGAGGGGTAAACTCTCCCTTAATTTGCTATATTTTGGAGTTCAACTCAGTGGGGGGTTGCCCCTGGTTCCGACTGGTTCTATAGAACTGGTGGTAAAACCGGCGGGAGGCTCCGCCCACCAGCCCTGATGTCATCAGAATGCTTCTGCACATGAGCAGAACAGCACACGTGCGCGCGGCCCCATTGCGAACCAGTAGTAAGGTAAGTAGAACCCAGCCCTGGTTCAACTGTATATCCACTCACGTTCCTTTTACAACCCCAAGTATTTCGCTGTCCTTACTGGTATTCAATAGCTCTTGAAATTCTATCAGACTAGTCTTTTCTGAGATGGATATCATACATACAAATGAATGTATGTTTCTGACTTTCCTGTGATAATGTGTTTTCAGTATCCCATGGGAAGAGGTAGGCATGGAAGAAGATTCAAATGCAAGGTGCAAATAGCCCTCCTGGTTTCAAATTAAATCTTGGCTCTGAGGAATCCCTGTGGAGGTACTTTTACATGTTCTTGAAACCTACTGGAGCATTCCAATTGTAATAGGGAATGAGATTAAAGTGATTGTTTTCAGACAATTAGGTTTCTATTGGACTTTACTCCTATCACCATCTCATTCCAGGAACCTCTTGGGGTTTTACAAGAGGAAAACATTAAGTATGGTACTTACTGTTCCTACTATAGGTTACATGAAAGTGTTGAAAGGAAAATCAGGTCATTGAGTTTTATGCCCTAAAATGGTAAAAATAGGAGCTGTTATCTATTCTGTAGAAAGGAAGATGGGTGCAGCCAATGTACTGATCTGGGAGCCAGCAGGAAGGGGAACAAATTCCATGAATCTGTCCTTTCATACTATGAGATTAAAAGTAGGAAAGTCCACATATTAATATAAATGTGTTCTCAAAGGCCTACATCAGGTGTCCCAAGTCAATAGCTTCAGAAGTCAAAATTGCCCTTCTTCTCCTGACTTCCTAGCAATTCTTTAATGACGTTTATCGATGGAATGTTTTCTTGGATTCATAGGCAAGCTATCTGCAGTATTTCAACTGATCGACAATAGGATCAGTCTCAAAAAAAGCCCTATAGGAGTGTTATCTAGCTAGTTCAGTCTGATTCATGAGAACCGGTTATTAAAATGTTGTACCCATTACAACAGCTAAGCCAAAATCTCCTATTTTTCTGCCAGCTTGTGCTGGCAGAGCAGGAAGGAAAGCCTGGAGCATATCTGGCAGGGATTGGGCTCTGCTTGTACAAGCAAAGCCACAGACTTGACAGGATTATACTACAGGCTTTCTGGACTGCCAGCTTGTTGAAGCACAGTGGGAAAAAAGTTTATGGCTTAGCTCTAATTTTATTGAAAACACTGGGAGTTAAGCTCCTAATGAAGAATGTAAAGAATGTGACTTCTATTGATTCCTTTTTAACATAACTTGATGTGTGTAATTGGGACTTATCAATGAAAAATTATCACATTTTATATGTGGCCATACACAGTGGTGGGATTCAAGTAATTTAACAACCGGTTCTCTGCCCTAATGATTTCTTCCAACAACCAGTTTGCCAAACTGTTCAGAAAGTTAACAACCGGTTCTCCCGAAGTGGTGCGAACTGGCTGAATCCCACACTGGCCATACCCCTGTAATAGTTTGATAGGGCTCTAGGACAAATAATTATATCTACCTGATAAAATAGGCTTGTGAGGTTAGGATTACAGTTGCTGCTCCTAGACTTTTACATTTGTTTATATATCAAGGAGTATGACATTACATATAATTATTTTCACCATCCACGTTCAAGAGGGCTTTCAGACAGGTTCTTTTATTCCTTCAGTCCTAGCTACTCAGATAACTTTTCTCACATTTCATTATCAAGAAATGCCATCTGCTTCAGAATTATTTTTATATGAAATAATATTTTTGGTCAGTCTTATCTTCTAAAGCCAATCTATTTCTCAAGGAGTTCAATTTAGATCAGTTTTTTAATTAGTGATACTAAGGTGATGAGAAAGATCAGTCGTAATAAAATGTGAAGGAGTTATGGCATTGCAAGGTTTGAGAAATTCCATCAGAATGCTGTTATTGTGATTCATCTTCCAAAAAAAAAAAAAAAAACCTCTTTAGTGAAATAATACAGTTTTTTTTTTTTTAAAAAAGCCATGTTGTTCCAACTTACTCTGATATTTCTCATTTGGAAAAGCTAACATGATTTATTGTCAGCACTAGTTGTTGCCTAATTTAGATAACACCGCTGAAGCATGCAGGGAAAAAAAAAAAGAACAGCTCATGGAAAACTGATTATGAGAATCTCTTGACCTTCTTGTTGCAACAGTAGGAGGGCTTTTCATGGATTTCAACTATGGTTGGAGAATGTACGCTACAGTTTTCATGAATTGCCTGCCATAATTGTTACCCTTCATCATCTGAAGATTTACCAGGGTTTTTTTTAGATTTCTTAAAGATAATACATATCTTTATATGTATATACTAGATAACAGCTAGTTCTTTCAGTTAGCTAGCAGGCAGTTCATCTGGTCCTTGAGAGTAAACTGATTCAAAATAAAGAGATACTCCCGGTCTATGTCTCTACTTTCAATCTCTCCCCTTGCCCTTCACAATGTTCTGTTGGATCACAGAGCACTTTTGTTGGAGAAAATTGAACTGAGATAGGTGTTGAGTAGCTTTATCTTTCTTATGTTACCCATTTGTATTTTGCTTTCTTCACTGAGCATCTGGATATATGGATTCGTTTATTTTCCTTTTCTTTGGATTTTTACAAAGAAGCCCTATGCCGACCTGAGTCCATTCTTTGTACCTTCTTGACACAAGTTCTACAGTTTTAAACTTTTCATCTATGAACTAGTGTTTCCACCTCCTAAGCCTTTTTGTATAGCTTCACTGGCTTATTGTGCTCTTAAATTTTTTCTTTCTCATTAGGCATATTCACCTGGGGAAAGCTAAAAATGCTTATATTTGGACAAAGCATTGACTCGTCTACTTTCATCTCACACCATGTCTTTTAGTGTGACTAATTTACTGATTTAGCAGTCATTTTCAAATGATAGATAATCAAATAATGTATGGATATGTGTACAGCTGTCTTAGGGGTAATTAGGTTTTGGAAATATGTGCTAGATAATATGTATTTTTCATACAGTGCAGTAATGAAAACCCTGATTTTGCTATTTTGCCAAAGACTGGATGTTTTGGGCAATTTCAGGATAATTCCTGCCACACCTACTAATTAAACCAGGACCAGGAAATCAACTGCAGGTAATCCTCGACTTACAACAGTTTGTTTAGTGACCATTTGAAGTTACAACAGCACTGAAAAAGTGACTTATGACTCTTTTTCACACTTCGGATCGCTGCGGCATCCCCATGGTCACGTGATTCAAAATTCAGACACTGGGCAACTGACTCATATTTATGACAGTTGCACTGTCCCAGGGTCATGTGATCACTTTTTGCGACCTTCTGATGAGTCAAGTCAGTGGGGAAGCAAGATTCACTTAACAACTGTGTTATTAACCAAATAACTGCAGTAATTCACTTAACAACTGTGGCAAGAAAGGTCATAAAATGGGGGAAAATTTCCTTATCAACTGTCTCACTTTGCAACAGAAATTTGGAGCTCAATTGTGGTCATAAATTGAGGACCAGCTGTACACAGGAAAGCTAAAACTACTTCTATGGTAACATACTGCTAACTACTTCTTACAAATTTGATTGTGTTGTATCTCCTATCCTTCCTTATACTCCAATGAATCAGGGAATTATCTGTCTGTCCATTTCCAAATGTTATCTTGTTGCTCGGAACTTGAAGAAAATGTTTCTCATGTAATTATACTGAACATTCATCAATGTACAGTAATTATTCTTGCATGTTTCCATCAATGTAATTATTCTTGCATGTTTCCATCAATGTAATTATTCTTGCATGTTTCCATTAATATTACCTTTTTTACTTGCTACAGTTTGTTAGTAAGCAATCTGACAGCCTAACAGAAATATGCCTGAAAAAGAGTAAGAAACCTCAATTCAAAAACAAAGGAAGAAATTACAGAGAGCTAGGATTTACCACTGGTGTATATGCTCTAGAATAAGGCACCAGATTTTTGACATCTGCATTAACTGAATATCCAACAAGCTACTGCCAGTCCTAATCATTGGTCTGGACAAAAGACTGGTTTGTTTCATCAGAAGACATCCCATTAATTACTAAACAAGATTATGTACTCTGGTAGTTTGCTTATCAAGGCATCAAACTGTTTTTTTGTTTTTTTTTAATAGCAAAGGGCTTTGTTGGTTGGTTAAAACTGAGCAGGTTCCCTGGAAATCTGATTTGTTTTTCAGATTGATGGTTTCTACAACCAATTTCCCCTTTTTCTACATGATTGTCTGTGTGATACTGAGCACAACACTCCTCAGAAAATCTTTCCTATCAAGGAAATTAATCCTGACCTCAACTTGAATTGTAAATCTATTTTGAAACAGGTACAGTATTTTAAAAAGCTACCTTTTTAAAGAAGAATTGAAAACTATTTAAGTGAGAACATTTCTAAACTGTTGCTAATAAATGGGCCCAAGCAATAGATGCAATTGGTTGCCCACCCAGGAGAAAGTGAAAAGGGGAACATGAGGCAAGGGAAAATAATGCTGAGGGGTCCTTGGTGCTCTCTAACTTTGATTGTTTTCTTGCTGACATTTCATTCCCCAAACTAGGTAACATCATCAAGAACATTAATGATGTTGCCTAGTTGGGGTAATGAAACATCTGCAACAGAGGTAGTATTCAGCAGGGTCTGGAGAACTGGTAGCAGAAATTTTGAGTAGTTCGGAGAACTGGTAAATACCACCTCTGACTGGCCCCACCCCCATCTATTCTCTGCCTCCCAAGTCCAGCTGATCGGGAGGAAATGAAGATTTTGCAATAACCTTCCCCTGGAATGGGGAGGGAATGGAGATTTTATGGTATCCTTCCCCTGGAGTAGGGTGGGAATGGAGATTTTACAGTATCCTTCCCCTGCCACGCCCACCAAGCCACGCCCACCAAGCCACCCCACGCCACGCCCAAGCCATGCCCACAGAACCGGTAGTAAAATTTTTTGAATCCCACCACTGATCTGCAAGAAAACAACCAAGCTCAGAGAGCACCACGGACCCTTCATTTAAACCCTGAGCTACAAATATTCTCCTTTATCAGGAAATAAATCTGTTCTTACCAGAGAAAGATGTGCTAAATAGTAAGATGCTATATAGCTGGGATATCTATGGTGAGGTATATGATTTTAACATCTAAGTCAAATTGTGGAAGACATTTAAGGACTTATATACCAGACTTGCCCTATCCATCCTAAGTTTTCCATGATGGACTGGGAATTCTAAAAGGAAATTATAACTTCCCTTTTGCTATGGTAATGTACACCACACTTTTCTACTCCTAGGTGCTCAAAATAGAACAAAAGAAAACATAGAAGGATTACAACAGCAGGTACGGTAGTCCTAAATAGAACTCAAACAAGTCTCTGGAATAGGACAACCTTGATACATCTCTGAAGAATTATGGTCCCAGCATAATTCCCACAGCTGGAGGAAATGATTTGGAATCCTCTGTACATTAGAATCAATGATTACTTGGAGGACTGTAACTGACTCCAATCCTATGTAATTATAATCCTTATAATTAAGGATTGGAGTCTTCTAATTCAGGAGTATCATATTAGATTTCTTCAAGGGCCAGATCAGCATTGTAGTTCTCCATGGGCTGGCTGGGGGGAGGGGGAGACGGGACGGACGCCTCCTGCAGCACCCTGCCAGCCAAAATAGGGTGTGGCCATGCCCCATTTTCGGTCTGGATAGCCTCCTGCAGCACCATGCCGATTTTGCTCAGCAGGGTGCTGCAGGCGGCCATCCAGGCCGGAAATGGGGCATGGCCACGCCCTGTTTTGGCTGGCAGGATGCTTCAGGAGGCCGTCCATCTAGGCTGAAAATGGGGCACCCACACCCCATTTTCACTAGCAGGGGCACTGCGGGCCAGTTCTTTGCTATTTCCAGGCCGACCCCATGGGCCAGATTTAAGCACCCGGAGGGGTAGATCCAGACTGTGGGCCTTGAGTTTGACACCCCTGTTCTAATTCTTCTAATTAAAAAGGCAGGGATACAGGAGGCTGGGATAACAATACTACCTGTGTTCAGGGATGAACTCTAAGATTTGTTACTACCGGTTCTGTGGGCATGGCTTGGGGGGGGGGTAATGTGACTGGGTGGGCGTGGCCAACTTTTTTTTTTTTTACTTGTAAAAGTAAACCTTAAGAGGTTGCAGAAAAAAATGCTTTTAGAAGCCTCTGACGATCAGGCAACTCAGCTGGGATCGCCAGAGACTTTTAAAAGCATTTTTTTTCTACAGCCTCTTCGGCCAAAGAGGTTGTAGAAAAAATGCTTTTAAAAGCCTCTGACGATCCCAGCTGAGCCGCGCGATCATCAGAGGCTTTTTTTTTTTTTACTTTTAAAAGCATTTTTTCGGCCGAAGAGGTTGTAGAAAAAATGCTTTTAAAAGTTTAAAAAAACAACAACCCTCTGATGATTGCACAGCTCAGTTGGGCATGGGGGGGGCCGCAGTTTTGCTACCGGTTCTCCAAACCGCCCGCTGCCATCGCTACCCAAACCGGGAGCATTTCACCCTTGCCTGTGTTCCCTCGCAGACAGGCTCCCCAGACCAAATGCATGGGATTGAATTTATTAAAAGTAAATGTGTATCAAAATACTCTTATTTAAAAACCACCCAAGACCGAAATGAAAGTCTTTCCAGTCTAAGTTGCTCAGAAAGGATATTGAAAAACTGGAGGAATCTCAGTGCAAAGTGATGAAAATGATTAAAGGCCTAGAGAGTGTGTCATATACAGAAGAGCTGAAAATAAGATTGCTTCCTTTACAGAGGAAATAAATAAGATAGTTGCTAAGATGAGCAGAAAAACTAATGAATGGTACAGAGGAGGCAGACAGAGAGCTATTGTTCTTGTGATCTCCTAATACAACAAAGAGATGAATAAGATGGATCTCAATTTTAACAAAAGGAAGTGTTCTTTGACAAAGTGCCACTGGCTGATGGAACTCACTGCCTTAGTATATGATTGAAGATAACATTTTAAGAAGATGCAAAGAAGATGGAAAGAAAGGCAATCTGTTAGCGTAACAGAAAAAGTATGAAACTTTTATATCTTCAGTGACGGACGGTTAACAGACTAGCAAAATTAAAACTGACAACATGTGTGGCTAAAGGAGAGAACATTAAGTAAAAAACAAATATCAGCTTAAATGGGGTTGTTTAAAAGGCCAGTTCAAATTAGGAATTGCACATAAAATCTTGGGTTCAGATTCTGATTATCTCCAGGAAAAGGAGGGACTTTCAAAAATATGGGGTGGGTATCAAGTAACACCATGGTCTATTTTCTTTATTTTACTTCTACTTTCTGTCTAGACTAGGTGAATCTTCAGGGAATGATCTGATCCTTGATTCGGAAATACATGTGTGGAAGGAAACCATGCTGTTTCCATCCTTTCGAGGACAGTTTCTAATGCTTCCGAAAAGGGGATGCTACAGCTGCTGTAACTTGAAACTGATCATAAGTATGTCATAACTTTGAATGGCTGCTAAGTGACTGGTTCTACGTTAAGGACTACCTGTATGTGCTTACATCCAATATAGTGACTAGTCATTGTTATAAACAAATGAACCAACAAATGAATGAATGAATAAATAAATAAATAAAATTACAGCTGCAAATAATTCACAGTATCTTCAAAAAAAGGCCACAATAAATTAGTGATAGTGGTGAGGAACAGATTGCTCTCTATGACATAGTGTGATGACTCCCCCAAACGCTTCTCCAGATACCTCTCCAGATGTTAGCTCGGAGAAGGATGAACCAGTTCCAGGCACCTCTGGAGGGGACTTGATTAATGGCTCCAAGCAGCCATCTGAGAGGGATTTGGCGAAGCACAGCTGCAGCAGGACAGCCCTGAGGCTTCAGGTGGAGGAAGCATGCAGCTGCAGCCAGTCAGTGATGAGGAAGAGGAACTGCCTTCTGTGCCAGATCCAAGAACATGTAGGGCAGAGAAAAGGCAGGATCAGAGAAGGTCAGCCAGATTACTCGTGAGGAGAAAGCCTCGCCCTTCTTGATGGGCTGCACCAGAAGCTGGCTATTTAGCACAGCAGACGAATGGAGGCGATGCTGGGAACAACGTGTTTGTTTCCTTGCTGCATGTTCTTGCTTTGAACTTCAGATTGTGCCTCTTCCAACTGTTGCCTTTGCCTGTGGATTTGCTTTTGTCCTGGAACTTGCTTTTGCCTAGTGCACTGGACTTGCTTTGCCTTGAGGACTAGTGTTGGCTGCATTTGATAGCCTGTGGAACTCACTGGCGTTGAGCTGGTGCTGGCACAGGGAATTGCTAGGGAATAGCAATTCAGACTCCTTATACCCATGTTGTGTGTGCATCTGTGGAACTGCACACATATTCTGACAGAATAACCATATTATTAGAAAAGGCTGTTTTCAGCAAAGTATTAAAGCATGTCCCCCCTTTGAGGTTTATGTCTAAGGAGACATTCCTGTTTAGGTTTCTGATCACAGCAAGCTTTTATTATGCTATATCAGAGGAAATGGAAAATGCATTGGCTAAATTTTTCTGACTTTAATCAAAGCTAAGAACTAAAGTCATTTATATAATAGAAAAGGTTCGTAGACAATCTAATAAGAACCCAGAAGAGGAACACGGCTACTGTCTCTAATTAATCTATCTCTAAAAGATAAGTAGATACAGCTCTCAACAAACGTCAAGAGATCTGTGATTTGTGGAAATGCAGCAAGAAGATGGGCAACTAAACCAAGTCCAGGGATCCCTGCTTTTCTTTTCTATCTCAGGGCCTAAGGAATGATATCAGGAGATGTCAGAGAGTTATCAGTAGCTGGCACCAACACAAGAAGTTAAGTTAGGCTATAATGAGCATTATTATATTTTCCATCACCGAGAATCTACAAAAGAAGGGACCAGGTCACTGTGGAAGATGTAGGCTTTGGATATGTACTTGTAGATGTTTCTCCATATTTTTGTATCTTCATCAGTGATTGCTACTTTCAGAGATTTTATACAAGCAGTCAAGACAACCAGCATGATAAACAAAAATTTAACCAGGCCATTAAATGAAGATTGATCCAATTTGCAGAAGCTTGACTAGGATGATTTGAGAAAAGGTCTTGATTAGCCAGTGTAAGCTGTGACCAGAGAAGAATACATAGAGAAAGGTGACAGTATCCCTTTGATTTGTGATATACCCTAATGTCATATACAGTTTGCCATTGTTGGAAGAAAAATCAGGTTGCTCCAAGCCAGGAGAAAGACGCTGAAATAAAAGGGAGGCAGGCTGCAGGAAAGAAGGTCACCGTTTTCTTGATAGCCAGAAACTTCAGGGACAGCAGCATGTTTCTGAGGTGGCTGACAGAATGGGATTGAGACTAGGAGGGTTTTTGTACATTTTGGGGGGCTTTGTGATTGAGATGCCTGTTCCTGTGCAAAAACATGTCCTTTAACATTTTAATGGCTGCTGCCAGATTCCTATGGGGTCATGTAAGAGCCACGGCTGGCTCTTCAGGCAAAAGGGGAAATGCAAATCCCAGGTGTTTTCTTTCTGAGCTAATCTTGTCATTTTGGCTTCTTGCTTATTTGGAGTTTCTGGCTGCTCTTTGTTTATGAATAGAGTGACCCAGTCTTTCTGAATCGATACAAAATCTCCATTCCTAAAGACTAGTCTCTTCATGCTTCTGCTTGAGGTTGTTTTCCTATAGCAGGAAGACTGGGGCTGCTTTCTGCCTTTGAGAAGATGTCTCTCCTATTCTCCTTTGGGGGAAATATTCTATTCTGCCTCTTTTTAATATTAAGAATAAATAATATTTCATCCTGGGAGGGGTGGCTTTCTTATACCATCATTTGCCAACAATGCCCCTCTGGTTGTCTACGAAGGACAAACAGACCAAACTTCTGAAAAAGAATTAATGGACATAAATATATCAGGATTCAAGATAAGGGCAAAGTAATGGGAGAGTATTTTAACCTACTGATAATTCTATTACAGATTTCAAAGTAAACTACTATTAAACTTCTCATCGTTCCCATCACCCATTTCCTTCTGCTTACAGTATGACTGTATGACTGTAACTTTGTTGCTTGTATCCTTATGATTTATATTGATATTGTTTCCTGATTGCTTATTTGTACCCTATGACTATCATTAAGTGTTGTATCTTATGATTCTTGATGAATGTATCTTGTCTGTTTATGTACACTGAGAGCATATATACCAAAGACAAATTCCTTGTGTGTCCAATCACACTTGGCCAATAAAGAATTCTATTCTATTCTGTTCTGTTCTGTTCTGTTCTGTTCTGTTCTGTTCTGTTCTATTCTAAACATTTTAGAAAAAAACTACTCCATTGCTACATACATAACTAGATTTCAGGGTATTTCAGAAGGTCTGAACAAATTCAGTGGGTGCTTTAACACATTAAAATTGTTAATTAGCAAGGTGATAATAATCTCTTCCCCTAGAACCTTCATCTGCATAACCATTCTATCTCCTTCTCTCTCTTATTGCTATTTATTTAAGTCCTACATCAGTTAAGGGACTCCGCATGAAGTAATTGGAAGCTCAGGAAAGCTCATGCCTTGTTAATTTTAAAAGGTGCTCAGGACGCTTTCTGAGAAAGAAACAAAGAACGACAAGCAGATGTTCACATTTAACCATTAATGTAAAGTATTGGCTTCCTTTTAGGAAGGATAGCAGAAACTCTCCGATATTAATGATTTGGTTGCCTTTCTTTGTACTTCTGTTGTGACAAAAAGAAAAGCTATAGTTTTCATAGTATGCTTTTTAAACAGGGTATTAGCCTGAAAACAAACCACTCTATGCAAATCCCAAAAGCATACAATTAAAATGATAATAGATAAGCTTATCCTAGTTCCACTGTTCCTCCCACATCGCAACTTAATGGCGGAAGAGCAAATATTATTTTAACATCTATGATAATGTTAAATTCTCTTCCCCACAATAGGTTATACCAATTGTTCCGCAGTAAGATCGGAATAAACTTGCAATCTTTGTCCTTTTTCCTTTGGAAAGTTTCATATAAATCCAAAGTGGAGAATTTTTCCATTTGCAAGAATGTTTGTCTTGATAAAAATTTATTGGGAGCAATATGCTAGTGGTCTGTACTACAGACACAGACTCACCAATGGAAATGAGTAGCGTTGTGAGCCTTCCTCCCTCATATATACACTGTACATAGATCAAATGCATACAGGTGGGTGCACAAATGCACAATTTTCTCATACTCACGCCTACATAAACAGCAAATAGCTTAAATGGAAAGATTTCAGTCTCCCTTTCTCTCATTCCTCAACTAAACAGCAGGAATATGTGAAGATGGAGAGGGCTAAGTGATCCTTATTCATAGCTTTCATTCTTTGGTGATGCTCAGCTTCCTGGTTGACAGGCTTATTTCTCTGGTAACTAATTAAAAGTTCTTGCTCCTTTGAGGCAGCTTCACCTCATGCTTCCCAATGAGGCAAACAAGGTATTTCTTTCAACTTCAAAATGGCCCAGGAACCTTGCATTCAATTCTCCCAATCACATCTACCCAGGGGGGATTTCTGAGCTGTCTGAGGCTGGATTATTGCTGATATATCCCATCAGGAGGGAAGATGAATAAAAGAAATATTAATCCCATCTTTACTGGGCTAATTAGCAACTGTTAAAAAGGCTCTCTCACCCACTCTTGGTGATGGACAGTACAGGATAAAAAGGTTTTGTAAAGGTTACCAGAGCATCACAACCATTTTTATCTGAGATGAACAGTGATGCTTGATTTTTGAGTGTCCTTCTGTGTAAAAGGAGAATAACAAGCAGCCGTATGCATTAATTCTAGCTTTGCCCATACATATCTCAAAGGTGACAATAGATGAAATCTGAAGTCTTTCATTAGTCAACACAATATTCCTCTGAAAGGAAATGTAAACAACTTACACTTCTCTCTTCTTACAAAAGGTAACAATGGGCTTTGTGTGTATGCACTCTCCCTCAGTCCTGATTAAGTTCTATATCTTCAATAGAAAACCTGTCCTGAGTCTCAAATCAGCACAAGAACCATTTCCAATTACCAACTTCCCAGAGGCATTTGTGTTATTCTGATGCTGAACTCTTAGTGATGCTCCTGAACTCAGAAGCTTCGATAAATCAAACATGCTGAGGAACCAACATGCTAGATGTGTAGGAAGATGGGTGTCAGAGTGTTTGAGATCTCAATTACTGCATAATACCAATTCAGAACAAACAGATGAATAGAAGACTGAGAAGGCAAGAAAAACAGGCAGTCTTCAAAGGCAGGCAGAATTAAATTACTTTAATAAGGCACAAAGGCAAGGCTTTAATTCTGTCAGATAAAGATTGCTGCCTTGAGACTGCAAGCAATGGATAAATGTGGTCCTAGGTTTATTTTGTTGTTTAAAATTTGAATAACTGAATTTGTATAACCATGATATAATTATTTTTTTCTACTGTAAAAAAGTAGACAAATGTTACAGTAATACATGTTTTCCTTTTTTTTTTTGCAGCTTATATCATTTTTTTTACTTTTAATTACATAGGTTTTTTGGGACTACTTTGGAATGCAATTTATGAGTTGAGTTTAGCTGTTATTTGAACTATTTTTTAAAATTCAGTAAAATTATATTAAAAAGTTGCAAATGTGGGTTACCATTGCCCCTAGTATACAGACAAGGAATTACAACTCAGCAAAGAGAAGAGTTAATGTACACGAATGGAAAGTACAAGTAAAAAAGGATTAGAAGCAGGGGTGAAATCTACTTACCTTCCCTACTGGTTCAGAAGTGCATGCACTGCTCGCGTGCGGACCCTTCTTCGCATGCGCAGAGGGTAAAAAACATGTTACTTCCTTGTTAAAACCAGGAAGTAATGACGACTGGGCGGGTGGGCAGAGCCTCGCGCTGTCATCGCTACTGGTTCTCCGAACCACCCTCCGCCATCACTACCGGTTCAACTGAACCGGTCCAAACCAGTAGCATTTCACCCCTGATTAGAAGCTACTTCTAACATTGAAAAATTCTAATACAGAAGACAAATATGTAAAATAAATGCAACTTATGGCTCATGATAAGCTTGTGTAAAATTCCATGTTACTACACATTAAGTTACCTCTATTTCTCCAACCCTGTGTGCAATTTCTACCTACTGTAGATTACAGACTGAGAACAATGATCCTTGTAATTCCCCCGGGTGGCACCATATTGGAAAGACTGTTCTGCAGGTGCTTCCCATATAGGTGATTTGTAATTAATGAAGTTACTTTCCAAGAACAGAAGGAGTGACATTTTGAAGCTTTATAAGCAAGCAGTGAAATAACTGCTTATAAACATTGTGTGTGGGTTGGTTCTGTATAACTGGGAATGACACTACTGCAGTTTTTTAAAATGGGGATTTGCTCCCCTCCTTCCCTGAAAAAAAGCCTTCTGTCTTCAGTAGGGTGGCTGTGAAAAAATTGAGTAGAAATACTCTCAGCATCAGGGATGATGACTAAGATGAAATAAACAATTTAATGCAGAGTTTTTTTGTCAGAAAACAGCAACCTCTCCTTAGTGTGAAAGCAATATTTGACATGGGGTGAAGTTTGCCTGGGGAAGTCTTGATATTATATAAAAAAACCCTTCTTGATTAATAACATTTGTAGGTTTCCCGTATCCAGAACCTTTTGAAAATTAAAATATTTGTTTCAAATGCAGACATTCCCCTCCCCGCATTTCTTTTACTTCCTTTTACTGGGTTTGAAAATGAACATCTCTTTTGGGCGTGTTGGTGATGGCAAGGGAGGCAATAAAAATTTTAAGGGAAAATCTCATAGTTTGCAGCTGAAGGCTGCATCCTTTCTAAATGAAAATGTTTATTTCCTGTCTTACAATGTTTAATTTGTAATTGTACAACACATTAAGGGGAGAAAGAAGAAAAGTAGATCTGGTTAGTGATAGAGAAGTAGATGCACAATATAAAGACTGAGAGTGGAGGGAGAGATGGACCAATGAGAGTAGAGAATTTGTGCCTGGTGGTTTTTGGGAAGACTCCAAAGACATTCGTGACTCTGCTTGAAAAAGCCTTGGTCTCCTTTTGGTAATTGGATTAATCTGTTGGTGGGTAAACTGAAATGATGGTTCACAGGACCATGTCCCACAGTGAAAGGCACTAGGGAAAGCAGCTTTGCCCAATTGCTTCCAATGTGGGCAGATAATCCATAAATGGTATGCAAATGCTTGATGCAGAACCAAATACGCCTGACTAATCTTAAACTCAGAGTGGGAATGAGGAATTTGAGCTTAGTTTCCCCGTTTTAAATTCATTCTATGTTATTTCCCCAAGTTCGGCACAGGAAAATTATGCACATCCTGGCAGGGCATTTGCTTTATTACATATTTTTGTATGTACTTTCTCTTGTAGATAGATTTTACATGTCCTTTTCCTAATATGCATATTTTATCAAGGGATCTGTTCCTGCAGTCCAACATTTGTGTTCAATCGTTCTAACACATAATTTTTTCCTTCAGAAAATGCATCCTTATGGAGTTTAATGTATGCTTTTTTGTACATGCTGTCCCCTAATATATACATTTAAACACATTTTTGGAATTGTAAAATTCATCACAAGATTTAACTATTAGCATCCAACTGGTTTACAGATAAACTGAACAAGAATGAACTTGGTAAGCTTTCATTAAACAAGCCCAACTGATTTCATGTTCACTAGTGTTAATTCATAGGGACACGGTGGCTCAGTAATTAAGATGCTGAGCTTGTTGATCGAAAGGTCGGCAGTTCAGCGGTTTGAATCCCTAGTGCTGCGTAATGGGGTGAGCTCCCGTTACTTGTCCCAGCTTCTGCCAACCTAGCAGTTCAAAAGCACATAAAAAATGCAAGTAGAAAAATAGGGACCACCTTTGGTGGGAAGATAACAGCATTCCATGTGCCTTTGGCATTTAATCATGCCAGCCACATGACCACAGAGATGTTTTCGGACAGCGCTGGCTCTTTGGCTTTGAAACGGAGATGAGCACCGCCCCCTAAAGTCAGGAACAACTAGCACATATGTGTGAGGGGAACCTTTACCTTTACCTTTAGTGTTAATTCAGAGCTTTCTAGTCTGGTTTATGAGATTTGTATGCATTTTATGGATTTTAGTTTATGTCAGATTTTCAGAATTATATCTTGATAAGATCATTAACCATCATTTTATCTAGCATTGTGACACCATAATCAAGAACTTTCTGGTCCTAAAATCTCTCACCAGGAGATGAGCAGATATCTGAACACTGGGGATGCATCAGTGGGCTTTATATCCAGGTCCAGGCTCATTTTTCTGAAAAACACATAGCAGGATATTGGTTCAGAAAGTTTTAATGTTAGGCTAGAATAAAGAAAAGTGAGGAACACTTAACAACACATCTGGCTTGTTTTCGTATGGTTTCTTAAAGGCATGAAAATCCTGCCATTTTCTCTCTCAGAATGAAATTCTAAAAACATGTAGTGTTTAGATAGATAAATGAATCAGTTAATTAATCTAGCATGCAGAAACTGACTTCCTCTTATTCATCTGTCAACAGATGTATCCGCAAGGTAGAGCTGAACCATTTTACAGGTAGAAATGCAACTAATTGGCAGATTTGTTTTCCAAGGTAAAGACAATAACCCTCCAGTATCTTTTTCTCTCATTTACCAAGAGCAACTAGATATTGCTAGATATTTGACTTTTCCCAATTCTGCTTTGAAATACACCAGTGTACTCATGTTGTCCACATTTAATGGATTGACCGATTTATCAGAGGAGGTCCATTCGTTGTCCATGTACAAGTTAATTTACTACCTGACCTGGAGAGAGAATCCAATACTTATATGACTGGGATATTTGACATTCCTGATAGGAGCTGCTGCTGGATAGATTTTAACTTTCATTTTGATGGCAGGTTCAGCTCAGTGGTGGGTTGCTACCGGTTCGGTCTAGATCTTGCGATAGTAGTAGTAGTAGCGGCGGTAATAATGGCGGCGGGAGGCTCCACCTACCTGCCTGGACGTCATCATAGATGATGTGCTCATGCTGCGTGTGAGCACTCCCGCTGCAAACCAATAGCAAAGGTAAGTGGAAGGTAAGTGGAACCCACCCCTAGTTCAGCTCCCAAAAAACTCTTACTTTTGTTCCTCATTCTGGGATTAAATAAAGAATTCAAATAAAAAGCTGTGACACAGCTCCACACATTACTCTATACCCAGCAACATCACCGGATATAACATGGAACATGCTGAAATAATAACCCATAGAGTAGGTCCCCAAGAAATGCAGATCTGAAAGCTTTCTCCATCCTCAAAGAAAACAAATGTTTTGCCTTGATTAGGAGATGGGAATTGGGCACAGCTTGTTCTGGTAAGAATCCACCCCCTCTTTCATAACAGTTGCTCAGTTTTAATCTTATGATTAGGAAACACATGCTTACTAGTGTCTCCCTCACCCATTCCCCTCCTATGATGAGTACTGCTCTACATATATTAAAAGGATCTATGGATGCTTAGTGGGTTTAGAGAACAGAGTGGAACTGGGCTGCATATAAGGCAGAGCACTAAGCCAAGGGAAGAGGTCCTGGACTAACTCACATTACAGAGCAGTTCATAAAGAGGAAGATGAAAAGAGGGCCAACTGGAGGCTGCGTCCTAATGATATTGGAAGTGGTATCTCAGAACAAGCTGCTGGAGGCTGGGCTGGGGAGATGTATCCTAGCTGAGCAAGGGAGATGCATTCTGGCTGAGCTATTGCAGAGAGAGAGACAAAAATCTAGCTCCTGCTCTCAAGGTGGATTCTTCAGCAACATTTCTTTTTTGGGGCAAGGATTTATGGCACCCTCAGTGGTGTAGCCCTGTTCACACAACAAAAGTAACTGGATCTGAATGGGGTTAGTGTTGGACAATCAGTTCAATCCACTTAACTTTGGAGTTAGAGAGGCTTAGTCTTAAACAGAAACCCTGATATTGTTTGGGGCTGTGTGAATTGTTCAGATTCTAGTGAAGATAGCAGGAGGATGTAACGGTGATATATAAAAACAAACAAAATATACCCACACAACGTCCCTAAGAAGGGAGCCTGCCCTTTCTGCTGCTCTATAGAAACCCAGCAATCTTGCAAAATGGAGTTTCTCCAGCAACTCCCTCCTACTGGCTACTGAGCTGTGGTGTTTTTTTTTTTACCCACCCTCCCAGGCTACAAGTATATACCTGTATATAAAACAAGGGTCAATAAAAGTTATGCTTTTCCTAACTCTGCTCACTATAGTTCCTACTCCAATTGAGCGTCCACAAATGTCTCCAACTTATTTTGTGGGGTTTGAAAACTTAAAAACAAATGGCAGGAACTCTCTCAACCTTCTTGTTGGGGCTTTTGGCTAAGATGACCACTCCCCATTGGACTGTAATTTGCCTGATCATCTGTCAGTGGCTCATGTTTTCTCTGAGACAGCAGCAGACGAAACCATGTTGGTCTGTTTACATTTTACCAATTTTATGCACTGCCCAC